>NC_045788.1:97966438-98266784 GCF_009873245.2 Balaenoptera musculus
TATTTATTTATTTTTCCATTTTTACTGAGATATAATTGGCATATAGTACTATAAAGGCCTAGGGTGTACAGCATAATGATTTGGCTTAGATACATTATGAAATGATTACAGAATAAGTTTAGTAAACATCCATCATCTCATATAGATACAAAATTAAAGAAATAGAAAAAAAATTTTCCCTGTGAGGAGAACTCTTAGGATTTCTTCTCTTAACAACTTTCATATATAATGTAAACAGTGTAAATTATATTTATCATGTAGTACATTACATCCCAAGTACTTATTAATCTTATAAGTGGAAGTTTGTCTCTTTTGACTACCTTCATCCAGTTACCCCTCCCCCCATTCCCCACCTCTGGAAAGCACAAATCTGATCTCTCTTTCTATGAGTTAGTTTGTTTTTGAAGTATAATTGGCTTATAACACTGTGTTAGTTCCTGTTTTACAACATAGTGATTTGATATTTCTATACATTTCAAAATGATCATGACAATAAGTTTAGTTACCATGTCACCATACAAAGCTATTACGTAATTATTGACTATATTCCCCATACTGTACATTTCATTCCTGTGACTCATTTATTTTGTTACTAAGAGTCTGTACTTTTTAATCTGTCTCCCTTTTTTCTCTCCTCCCCCCAAACCCCTTATTCTCTGGCAACCACCTCTTTGTTCTGTGTTTCTGTGACTCTGTTCCTGTTTAGTTATGTTTGTTCATTTGTTTTGTTTTTTTAGATTCTACAAATAAGTGAAATCATACAGTTTTTGTCTTTCTCTGACTTATTTCACATAGTGTAGTATTCTCTAGGTCCATTTGTTTTGTTGTAAATGGCAAGATTTCATTTATATTTTGTGGCTAATTAATATTCCATTGTACATGTATATACCACATTTTCTTTATCCATTCATCTATGGATAGGCACTGAGGTTGCTTCCATATTTTGGCTGTTATAAATAATGCTGCAATGAACATAGGGATGCATATATCTTTTTGAATTAGTGTTCTTGTTTTCTTCGAATAAATACCCAGAAATGGAATTGCTGGATCATGTGGTAGTTCTGTTTTTAATTTTTTTGAGGAATCTTCATAATGTTTTCCAAAGTGGTCGCACCAACTTACATTCCTACCAACAGGGCCTGAGGGTTCCCTTTTCTCTACACCCTCATCAACACTTGTTGTTTGTTGTATTTTCAATAATAGCCATTCTGAAAGGCATGAGGTAATATCTCATGGTTTTGATTTGCATTTCCCTGATGATTAGTGATGTTAAGCATCTTTTCATGTCCCTGTTGGCCATCAGTATGTCTTATTTGGAAAAATGTCTATTCAGATCCTGTGCCACTTTTTAATTAGGTTGTTTGGGTTTTTGATGTTGAGTTGTTTGTATATTTTGGATTTTAACCCCTTATTGGATACATCATTTGCAATATCTCCTTCAATTCAGTAGATAGCCTTTTCATTTTGTTGATGATTTCCTATGCTGTGCAAAAGCTTTTTAGTTTGATGTAGTCCCATTTGTTTATTTTTGCTTTTGTTTCCCTTGCCTGAAGAGGCATATCCAAAAAAAAATATTACAAAGACAGATGTCAAAGGGTATACTGCCTATGTTTTCTTCTAGAAGTTTTATGGTTTCAGATCTTACAGTTGAGTCTTACTCAATTCATTTTGAATTTATTTTTGTATATGGTGTGAGAAAGTAGACTGATTCTTTTGCATGTAGCTGTCTAGTTTTCCCAACACCATTTATTGAAGAGGCTATCTTTACTGTATTGTATGTTTTTTCTTCCTTTGTCATAGCTTAAATGACTGTAGAAACGTAGGTTATTGCTGAGAACTGTATTCTGTTCCATTGAGCTCTGTGTCTGTTTTTGTGCCAGTACCAAATTGTTTTGATTACTGTAGCTTTGTAGTATAGCTTCAAATCAGGGAGTTTTGTTTTTCTTCATTAAGACTGTTTTGGCTATTTGAGGTCTTTTGGGTTTCCATACAAATTTTAGAATTATTTGGTCTTGTTCTGTGAAAAAAAATGCCATTGATATTTTGATAGGGATTGCATTGAATTTGTAGATTGCTTTGTGTAGTATGTTCATCTGAACAATATTAATTCTTCCAATCTATGAACATGGTAAATATTTCCATCTGTTTGTGTAGTCTTTGATTTCTTTCATCTTGTTATAGTTTTCCGAATGCAGGTCTTTAACCTCCTTAGTTAGATTGCTTCCTAGATATTTTATTCTTTTTGATGTCAATGTAAATGGGATTGTTTTCCTAATTTCTCTTTCTGATAGTTCAATTATAGTATATGGAAATGCAACAGATTTATATATATTAATTTTCTATCCTGCTACTTTACCAAATTCATTCATGAGTTCTAGCACTTTTTGGTGGTGTCTTGAGGATTTTTTATGTACAGTATCATGTCATCTGCAAACAGTGGCAGTTTTTCTTCTACCTTTCCAATGTGGATTCCTTTTATTTCTCTTTCTTGTCTGATTGCTATGACTAGGACTTCCAATACTATGTTGAATAAAAGTGACAAGAGTGGGTATCCTTGTCTTCTTCCTGATCTTAGAGGAAATGCTTTTAGGTATTCGCCATTGAATATGATGTTAGCTGTGGGCTTGTCATATACGGCCTTTATTATGTTAAGGTATGTTCCCTCTATACCCCCTTTGTGGAGAGATTTTGTCATAAATAGATGTTGAATTTTGTCAAAAGCTTTTTCTTCATCTACTGAGGTGATCATATTATTTTTATTTTTTCAGTCTGTTAATGTGGTGTTTCACAGTGTTTGACTTGTGGATATTGAGCCATCCTTCCATCCCTGGGGTAAATCCCACTTGATCATGATATATGATCCTTTTAATATATTGTTGAATTTGGTTTGCTGATATTTTGTTCCAGATTTATTCATCTATGTTTATCAGTGATATTAACCTGTAATTTTCTTTTTTGTTTCCTTTTTTGTTTTTTAACTATATCTTTGATTTTGTTATCAGGATGATGCTGGTCATGTAGAATGAGTTTGGAAGTGTGCTTCCTCTGAATTTTTTTTGAAATATTTTGAGAAGGATAGGTATTAACTCTTCTCTAAATGTTTGGTAGAATTCACCTGTGAAGCCATCTGGTCCTGGACTTTTGTTTGCTTGGAGGTTTTAAATTATTGATTTAATTTATTTACTGGTAATTTGTCCATATTTTCTATTTCTTCCTAATTCACTATGGGAGATTGTACATCTCTAAGAATTTATTCATCTAGGTTGTTCATGTTATTGATGTATAGTTGTTCATAGTAATCTCATGATCCTTTGTATTTCTGTGTGTTGGTTTATCTTCTACTTTTTTCACTTCTGATTTTATTTATTTGGGCTGTCTCTTATTTCTTGATGAGTCTGTCTGCTAAATGTTTCTTTCTTATCAAATAAATAGCTCTTAGTTTCATTGAGCTTTTATGTTATTTTTAATATCTATTTCATTTATCTGCTCTGATCTTTATTATTTCTTTCCCTATACTAAATTCTGGTTTTGTTTGTCTTGTTTATCTAGCTCCTTTAGATGTAATGTTAGGTTGTTTATTTGAGATTTTTCTTGTTTTCTGAGGTAGTCTTTTATCACTGTAAATTTCCCTCTTAGAACTGCTTTTGCTGAGTCCCATTGATTTTGCTTTTGTTTTCATTTGACTCCAGGTATTTTTTGATTTCCTCTCTGATTTCTTCAGTGACCTATTGGTTGCTTAGTAACGTATTGTTTAACCAACATATATTTTTGTGTTTTGAAATTTTTTTTGAAAAAATTATGAGACTAGATTTCTAGTCTCATAGCATTGTCATCAGAAAAGATGTTTAATATGATTTCAATCTTCTTAATTTACATGTTTTGTGATCTAGTATGTGATCTGTCCTGGAAAATGTTCCATATGCACTTGAAAAGAATATGTATTCTGTTACTTGGGATGGAATATTCTGTATGTATCTGTTAAGTTCATCTGAACTACATGTGTCATTTAAGTGTTTCCTTATTGATTTTCTGTCCTGATGATGTCATGGGGTGTTAAATTCCCATGCTATTATTGTATTACTGTCCAGTTATCTTTTTATGGCTGTTAATATTTGCTTTATGTATTTAGGTACTCCTATGTCAGGGGCATATATCTTACAATTATTATATCTTCCTGGATTGATTACATAATTTATCAGTATATAATATCCTTCTTTGTTTCTTGTTACAGTCTTTGTTTTAAAGTCTATTTTGTCTCATGTAAGTATTGCTACCCTGGCTTTCTTTATGTTTCCATTTGTATGAAATACCTTTTCCATCCCTTCACTTTCAGTCTGTGTGTTTCTTTAGAGCTGAAGTGAGTCTCTTGTAGGCAGCATATATGGATCTTGTTTTTGCATCCATTCAGCTACTCTATGTCTTTTGATTGGAGCATTTAGTCTGCTTACATTTGAAGTAATTATTGATAGCCATGTACTTATTACCATTTTGTTAATTTCTTGGGGGGTTGTTTTTGTAGTTCTTTTTTGTTTCTTCTTTTCTCTCTTCCCTTGTGATTTTGATGACTATCTTTAGTGTCACATTTGAATTCCTTTTTGTGTGTATATGTATTATAGATTTGGGGTTTGTGATTTCCGTGAGGTTTATAGATAATAATCTATATATATGTGATTATTTTAAGTTGCTGATCTCTTAAGAGCAAATGCATTTAACCACTCTGCATTTTTACTGCACCCACCCACATTCTGTTTTTAACGTCATATTTTATATCTTTTTGTTTTGTGTAATCCCTTAACTGTTTATTGTGGACATAGATGATTTTACTACTTTAGTCCTTTAATCTTCCTGCTAGATTTATAAGTGGTTGATCTACTACCTTTACTATATATTTGCCTTTACCAATGAGATTTTTCATCTTGTAATTTTTGTATTTCTAGTTGTGGCCTTTCCTTTTCCTCTTAGAGAAGTCCCTTTAACATTTTTAGTAAAGCTGTTTTGTGATGCTGAACATCTTTTGCTCTTGCTTGTCTGTAAAACTTTAGATCCTTCAAATCTTAATGATATCCTTGCCAGATGGAGTATTCTTGTTTGTAGGTTTTTCCCTTTCATCACTTTAAATATATTGTGCCATTTCTTTCTTGCCTGCACACTTTCTGCTAAAAATTCAGCCGAGTCTTATGGGAAGGAGTTCCCTTGTACATAATTTGTTGCTTTTTCCTTACTGCTTCTAATATTCTCTGTCTTTACTTTTTGCCATTTTAATTACAATGTATCTTGGTGTGGTCTTCTTTGGATTGATCCTGTTTGGGACTTTCTGTGCTTCCTGGACCTGGATGTCTGTTTCCTTTCCCAGGTTAGGGAAGTATTCAGCTATTTTGTCTTCAAGTATATTCTCTGCCCCTTTTATTTCTCTCTTCTCCTTTTGGGACCTCTTTTTTTTAGCTTTTTATAGTTGATTAACTATAAAAGTTGATTATAGTTGATTTTTCTATAGTTGATTAACAATGTTGTGTTAGTTTCAGGTGTACAGCAGAGTGATTCAGTTACACATATACATGTATCTATTCTTTTTCAAATTCTTTTCCCATTTATGTTGTTATGTAATATTGAGCAGAGTTCCCTGTGCTATACAGTAAGTCTTTTGGGATCTCTTTTTTTTTTTTAATTTTATGTATGTATGTATGTATGCATTTATTTATTTATTTATGGCTGTGTTGGGTCTTCATTTCTGTGCGAGGGCTTTCTCCAATTGCGGCAAGTGGGGGCCACTCTTCATTGCGGTGCGTGGGCCTCTCACTATCGTGGCCTCTCTTGTTGCGGAGCACAGGCTCCAGACGTGCAGGCTCAGCAATTGTGGCTCACGGGCCTAGTTGCTCCATGGCATGTGGGATCTTCCCAGACCAGGGCTCAAATCCGTGTCCCCTGCATTGGCAGGCAGATTCTCAACCACTGCGCCACCAGGGAAGCCCTGAGACCTCTTAATGTGAATGTTGGTACACTTGATATTGTCCCAGAAGTCTTTTAAATGCTCCTCAGTTTAAAAAATTCTTTTTTCCTTTCTCTGTTCAGCTTGGGTGAACTACTCTGTCTTCCAGTTTGCTGATCAGTTTTTTGTTTGGGGTTTTTTTTTGGTATCATCTAATATACAGTTGATTCCTTCTAGTATATTTTTTATTTCAGTTATTGTATTCTTCAGTTCTCTTTGATTCTTCTTTATATTTTCTAACTCTCTGTGAAACTTCTCAGTATGTTCATCCATTCTTCCCCTGAGTTCTTTGAGCATCTTTATGATCATTACCTTGAACTCTTTATAAGGTAGATTTCTTATCTCCACTTCACTTAGTTCTTATTCTGAGGTTTTATCTTGTTCCTTTGTTTGGGACATATTCCCCTGTTGCCTCATTTTTCCCAATTCACTTTTATTTCTATGTATATGGTAGGCTGGTTACATTTCCTGATCTTGGAGATACAGCCTTATGTAGGAGACATCCTACGAGGCCCAACAGCAGTTTGCTCTGGTCACCAGAGCTATATGTTCTAGGGGTGCCCTCTATATGGGCTGCATGTATTCTTCTGTTAAGATGGGCTGACTACTGTGAGCACTCTAATAGGCATGGCCAATTCCTGCTCCAGTTGGTGGGTGGGGCCAGGTCCTGGCATGGTTGCCTGCATGACCAGAGGAATCCTGGTCCTGATGCAGACCCACTGGTAGGCAGGGCCATGTCCTGAGTTGGCTGGCTGCAGAACCCTGGGTGGTTTGGAGGCTAGTGCAGGCCCTCTGGTGGGCAAAGCAGGTTCCCATGGTGCTGGCTCTGGGACATGGAGTCCCAGAATTAGTGTCAGCCTACTGATTGGTGGGGTCATGACCTAGGAGGGTCCCGGGGCTGCTGTTGACCTGCTGGCTAGTGAGGCTGGTTCCTGACATGGCTAGCTGCAGGGTGAGGTGTGTCCCAGAGCTGATGCCAGCCCACTGGTGTGTGGAGCTAGGTCCTGGGCCCTCTGGTGGGTACAGTCAGATCCTGGGGTGACTGGGGGCTGAGAAGGTCTTATGGTAGGCAGCCTGCAGGTGGGTATGACTGTATCCCCACCCAGATAACTGCTTGGCCTGGGGCCTCCCCAAGGTGCTGACTGGCTGGTGGGTGGGGCTGGGTCCTAGTGCCTATATGATAGAGGTTGTATTCTAAAATGGCACTTGCCAGCGCCAGTGTCCTTGTGGTTGAAGAGCTCCCCAAAATGGCTGCTGCCAGCATCTTTTTTCCCTGGGTAAGTCCCAATTTCCTGCTGCCTCTAAGGGAGGCTCTCCAAGATCAGCAAGTAGGTCTGCCCCAGGATCCTTTCAAAATGCTGCTTCTGCCCTGGGTCTCAGAGTGTGTGAGAGTTTGTGTGAGTCCTTTAAGAAAGGAGTCTGTGTTTTCCACAGTCCTCTGGCTCTCCTGAAAGCAAGACCCACTGGCCTTCAAATACAAACGTTCTGAGGCCTCACCTTCTTGGTGCAGGACCATTAGACTGCGCAGCCTGATGTGGGGCTCAGAGCCCTCGCTCCCTGGGGAATACCTCTGTAATTGTGATTATTCTCCCGTTTCTTGCTTACCTGAGGGCATAGGTCTTGACTCTACCATGTCTCAGCCCCTCCTCCCTTTCTTGTTGTGGTTCCCTCCCGTTTTCTTTTAACATCGTTATTGGAGTATAATTACCTTGCAATGTTGTGTTCGTTTCTACTATGTAACAAAGTGAATCACCTATATGCATATATCCCCATATTCCCTCCCTCTTGTGTCTCCCTTGACCCTCCCTATCCCAGCACTCTAGGTGGTCACAAAGCACTGAGCTAATCTCCCTGTGCTATGCAGCTGCTTCCCACTAGCTATCTGTTTTATCTTTGGTAGTGTATATATATCCATGCCGCTCTCTCACTTCGTCCCAGCTTACCCTTCCCCCTCCCTGTGTCCTCAAGTCCATTCTCTATGTCTGCGTCTTTATTCCTGTCCTGCCCCTAAGTTCATCAGAACCGTTTTTTTTTTTTAAGATTCCATATATATGTCTTAACATACGGTATTTGTTTTTCTCTTTCTGACTTACTTCACTCTGTATGACAAACTATATGTCCATCCACCTCACTACAAATAGTTCAATTTCATTTCTTTTTATGGCTGAGTAATATTCCATTGTATATATGTGCCACATCTTCTTTATGCATTCATCTGTCGATGGACATTTAGGTGCTTCCATGTCCTGGCTATTGTAAATAGTGCTGCAATGAACATTTTGGTACATGTCTCTATTTGAATTATGGTTTTCTCAGGGTATATGCGCAGTAGCGGAATTTGTGGATCATATGGTAGTTCTAGTTTTAGTTTTTTAAGGAACCTCCATACTATTCTCCATAGTGGCTGTATCAATTTACATTCCCACCAACAGGGCAAGAGGGTTCCCTTTTCTCCACACCCTCTCCAGCATTTATTGTTTGTAGATTTTTTGATGATGGCCATTCTGACCAGTGTGAGATGATATCTCATTGTAGTTTTGACTTGCATTTCTCTAATGATTAATGATCTTGAGCATTCTTTCATGTGTTTGTTGGCAATCTGTATATCTTCTTTGGAGAAATGTCTATTTAGGTCTTCTGCCCATTTTTGGATTGGGCTGTTGTTTTTTTGATATTGAGGTGCATGAGCTGCTTGTATATTTTGGAGATTAATTCTTAGTCAGTTGCTTTGTTTACAAATATTTTCTCCTATTCTGAGGGTCGTCTTTTCATCTTCTTTATGGTTTCCTTAGCTGTGCAAAAGCTTTGAAGTTTCATTAGGTCCCATTTGTTTATTTTTGTTTGTATTTCCATTTCTCTAGGAGGTGGGTCAAAAAGGATCTTGCTGTGATTTATGTCATAGAGTGTTCTGCCTATGTTTTCCTCTAAGAGTTTTATAGTGTCTGGCCTTACATTTAGGTCTTTAATCCATTTTGAGTTTATTTTTGTGTATGGTGTTAGGGAGTGTTCTAATTTCATTCTTTTATATGTAGCTGTCCAGTTTTCCCAGCACCACTTATTGAAGAGGCTGTCTTTTCTCCATTGTATATGCTTGCCTCCTTTATCAAAGATAAGGTGACCATATGTGTGTGGGTTTATCTCTGGGCTTTCTATCCTGTTCCATTGATCTATATTTCTGTTTTTGTGCCAGTACCATACTGTCTTGATTACTATAGCTTTGTAGTATATTCTGAAGTCCAGGAGCCTGATTCCTCCAGCTCTGTTTTTCTTTCTCAAGATTGCTTTGGCTATTTGGGGTCTTTTGTGTTTCCATACAAATTGTGAATTTTTTTTGTTCTGGTTCTGTGAAAAATGCCATTGATAGTTTGATAGGGATTGCATTGAATCTGGAGATGGCATTGGGTAGTTTAGTGATTTTCACAATGTTGATTCTTCCACTCCAAGAACATGGTATATCTCTTCATCTGTTTGTATTGTCTTTAATTTCTTTCATCAGTTTCTTATAGTTTTCTGCGTACAGGTCTTTTGTCCCCTTAGATAGGTTTATTCCTAGGTATTTTATTCTTTTTGTTGCAGTGGTAAATGAGAGTGTTTCCTTAAATTCTCTTTCCGATTTTTCATCATTAGTGTATAGGAATGCAAGAGATTTCTGTGCATTAATTTTGTATCCTGTTACTTTACCAAATTCATTGATTAGCTCTAGTAGTTTTCTGGTGGCATATTTAGGATTCTCTATGTATAGTATCATGTCATCTGCAAACAGTGACAGCTTTACTTTTTCTTTTCCAATTTGGATTCCTTTTATTTCTTTTTCTTCTCTGATTGCTGTGGCTAAAACTTCCAAAACTATATTGAATAATAGTGGAGAGAGTGGACAACCTTGTGTTTTTCCTGATCTTAGAAGAAATGGTTTCAGTTTTTCACCATTGAGAACGATGTTGGCTGTGGGTTTGTCATATATGGCCTTTATTATGTTGAAGTATGTTCCCTCTATGCCTACTTTCTGGAGAGTTTTTATGATAAATGGCTGTTGAATTTTGTTGAAAGTGCATTTATTGAGATTATCATATGGTTTTTATCCTTCAGTTTGTTAATATGGTGTATCACGTTGATTGATTTGCGTATATTGAAGAATCCTTGCATTCCTGGGAAAAACCACACTTAATCATGATGTATGATACTTTTAATGTGCTGCTAGATTCTGTTTGCTAGTATTTTGTTGAGGATTTTTGTATCTATGTTCATCAGTGATATTGGCCTGTAGTTTTCTTTTTTTGTGACATCTTTGTCTTGTTTTGGTATCAGGGTGATGGTGGCCTCGTAGAATGAGTTTGGGAGTGTTCCTCCCTCTGCTATATTTTGGAAGAGTTTGAGAAGGATAGGTGTTAGCTCTTCTTTAAATGTTTGATAGAATTCGCCTGTGAAGCCATCTGGTCCTGGGCTTTTGTTTGTTGAAAGATTTTTAATCACAGTCTCAATTTCAGTGCTTGTGATTGGTCTGTTTATAGTTTCTATTTCTTCCTGGTTCAGTCTCAGCAGGGTGTGCATTTCTAAGAATTTGTCCATTTCTTCCAGGTTGTCCATTTTATTGGCATAGAGTTGCTTGTAGTAATCGCTCATGATCCTTTGTATTTCTGCAGTGTTAGTTGTTACTTCCCCTTTTTCATTTCTATATCTATATTGATTTTAGTGTTCTCCCTTTTTTTCTTGATGAGTCTGGCTAATGGTTTATCAATTTTGTTTATCATCTCAAAGAACGAGCTTTTAGTTTTATTGATCTTTGCTATCATTTCCTTTGTTTTTTTTTCCATTTATTTCTGATCTGATCTTTACGATTTCTTTTCTTCTGCTAACTTTGGAGTTTTTTTGTTCTTCTTTTCTAACTGCTTTAGGTGTAAGGTTAGGTTCTTTGTTTGAGATGTTTCTTGTTTCTTGAAGTAGGATTGTATTGCTATAAACTTCCCTCTTAGAACTGCTTTTGCTGCATCCCATAGGTTTTTGGTCGTTGTGTTTTCATTGTCATTTGTTTCTAGGTATTTTTTGATGTCTTCTTTGATTTCTTCAGTAATCTCTTGGTTATTTAGTAGCATATTGTGTAACCTCCATGTGTTTGTATTATTTACAGTTTTTTTCCTGTAATTGATAGTTAGTCTAATAACATTGTGGTCGGAAAACATACTTGATACGATTTCAAGTTTCTTAAATTTACCAAGGCTTGATTTGTGACCCAAGATATGATCTGTCCTGGAGAATATTCCATGAGCATTTGTGAAGAAAGTGTATTCTGTTGTTTTTGGATAAAATGTCCTATAAATATCAATTAAGTCCATCTTGTTTAATATGTCATTTAAACCTTGTGTTTCCTTATTTATTTTCATTTTGGATGACCTGTCCATTGGTGAAAGTGGGGTGTTAAAGTCCCTACTATGATTGTGTTCCTGTTGATTTCCCCTTTTATGGCTGTTAGGATTCGCCTTTTGTATTGAGGTGCTCCTATGTTGGGTGCATAAGTATTTACAATTGTTATATCTTCTTAGATTGATCCCTTGATCATTATGTAGTGTCCCTCTTTGTCTCTTGTAATAGTCTTTATTGTAAAGTCTAGTTTTTCTGATATGAGAATTGCCACTCCAGCTTTCTTCTGATTTCCATTTGCATGGAATATCTTTTTCCACCCCCTCACTTTCAGTCTGTATGTGTCCCTAGGTGTGAAGTGAGTCTCTTTTAGACAGCATATATAGGGGTCTTGTTTTTGTATGCATTCAACCAGTCTATGTCCTTTGGTTGGAGCATTTAATCCATTTACATTTAAGGTAATTATAGATATGTGTGTTCCTATTACCATTTTCTTAATTGTTTTGCATTTGCTTTTGTAGGTCTTTTCCTTCTCTTGTGTTTCCTGCCTTTAGCACTTGTTGTAAAGCTGGTTTGGTGGTGCTGAATTCTTTTAGGTTTTGCATGTCTGTAAAGGTTTTAATTTCTCCGTCGAATCTGAATGAGATCCCTGCTGGGTAGAGTTATCTTGGTCATAGGTTTTTCCCTTTCATCACTTTAAATATGTCCTGCCACTCCCTTCTGACTTGCAGAGTTTCTATTGAAAGATCACCCTTTACCCTTATGGGGATTCCCTTGTATGTTATTTTTTGCTTTTTCCTTGCTGCTTTTAATATTTTTTCTTTGTATTTAATGTTTGATAGTTTGATTAATATGTGTCTTGGCATATTTCTCCTTGGATTTATCCTGTATGGGACTCTCTGTGCTTCCTGGACTTGATTGACTATTTCCTTTCCAATGTTAGGGAAGTTTTCCACTATAATCTCTTCAAATATTTTCTCAGACCCTTTCTTTTTCTCTTCTTCTTCCAGGACCCATATAATTTGAATGTTGGTGTGTTTAATGTTGTCCCAGAGTTCTCTGAGACTGTCCTCAATTCTTTTCATTCTTTTTTCTTTATTCTTCTCTGCATTAGTTATTTCCACTATTTTATCTTCCAGGTCACTTATCCATTCTTCTGCCTCAGTTATTCTGCTATTGATTCCTTCTAGAGAATTTTTAATTTCATTTACTGTGTTGTTCATCATTGTTTGTTTGCTCTTTAGTTCTGTTAGATCCTTGTTAAATGTTTCTTGTATTTTCTCCATTCTATTTCCAAGATTTTGGATCATTATTACTGTCATTATTCTGAATTCTTTTTCAGGTAGGCTGCCTATTTCCTCTTCATTTGTTTGGTCTGGGGGGTTTTTACCTTGCTCCTTCATCTGTTGTGTTTTTCTCTGTCTTCTCATTTTGTTTAACTTACTGTGTTTGCGGTCTCCTTTTCGCAGGCTGCAGATTCGTAGTTCCCATTATTTTTGATGTCTGCCCCCAGTGGGTGAGGTTGGTTCAGTGTGTTGTGTAGGCTTCCTGGTGGAGGGGACTGGTGCCTGTGTCCTAGTGGGTGGGGCTGGATCTTGTCTTTCTGATGGGCAGGGCTGCGTCCGGTGATGTGTTTTGGTGAGTCTGTGAACTTATTATGATTTTAGGCAGCCTCTCTGCTGTGAGTGGGGTGGTGTTACTGTCTTGCTAGTTGATAGGCATGGGGCATCCAGCACTGGAGCTTGCTGGCCATTAGGTGGAGCTGGGTCTTAGAGTTGAGGTGGCGATCTCTGGGAGAACTCTCTCCGATTGATATTACGGGGGCCTGGGAGGTCTCTGGTTGTGCAGTATCATGTACTTTCCCACCTTGGAGACTCAGGCCTGACACCAGACCAGACCACCAAGACCCTATCAGCCACACGGCTAGGTACGTGGGGATTTTCTTGCCTTTTGTGAAGTCTGAGGTCTTCTGTCAGCATTCATTAGGTGTTCCACATGTAGATGTATTTTTTTTTTTTTTAAGATGCCACGTTTATTATTTCCATATTTACTCAGATCTAGTTCAGGTCCTTCTATTCTATTCTACTGGTCTGTACATCTATTCTTGTGGCAGTAGTACCCCATTTTCATTATGGGAACTTATAGTATGGTTTAATACCTGGTGGACTAGTCCAGCTTTTTAGCTTTTATTTCTTAGTGTGTTCCTGGCTATTCCTGCAGGTTTCTTTTTTTTTTTTTTTTTAAACATCTTTATTGAAGTATAATTGCCTTACAATGGTGTGTTAGCTTCTGCTTTATAACAAAGTGAATCAGTTATACATATACAATATGTTCCCATTTCTCTTCCCTCTTGCATCTCCCTCCCTCCCACCCTCCCCATCCCACCCCTCTAGGCGGTCACAAAGCACCGAGCTGATCTTCCTGTGCTATGCGGCTGCTTCCCACTAGCTATCTATTTTACATTTGGTAGTGTATATATGTCCATGACACTCTCTTACCCTGTCACATCTCACCCCACCCCCTCCCCATATCCTCAAGTCCATTCTCTAGTAGGTCTGTGTCTTTATTCCCGTCTTGCCACTAGGTTCTTCATGGCCTTTTTTTTTTTTTCCTTAGATTCCGTATATATGTGTTAGCATACTGTAT
Source organism: Balaenoptera musculus (assembly GCF_009873245.2). Lineage (NCBI taxonomy): Eukaryota > Metazoa > Chordata > Mammalia > Artiodactyla > Balaenopteridae > Balaenoptera > Balaenoptera musculus. Next base: position 97,980,426 of record NC_045788.1, read on the forward strand.
TTGTTTTTCTCTTTCTGACTTACTTCACTCTGTATGACAGACTCTAACTCCATCCACCTCATTACAAATACCTCCATTTCATTTCTTTTTATGGCTGAGTAATATTCCATTGTATATAGGTGCCACATCTTCTTTACCCATTCATCTGTCAATGGACATTTAGGTCGCTTCCACGTCCTGGCTATTGTAAATAGAGCTGCAATGAACATTTTGGTACATGACTCTTTTTGAACTATGGTTTTCTCAGGGTATATGCCCAGTAATGGGATTGCTGGGTCGTATGGTAGTTCTATTTGTAGTTTTTTAAGGAACCTCCATACTGTTCTCCATAGTGGCTGTATCAATTTACATGCCCACCAACAGTGCAAGAGTGTTCCCTTTCCTCCACACCCTCTTCAGCATTTATTGTTTCTAGATTTTTTGATGATGGCCATTCTGACCGGTGTGAGATGATATCTCAATGTAGTTTCGATTTGCATTTCTCTAATGATTAATGATGTTGAGCATTCTTTCATGTGTCTGTAGGCCATCTGTATATCTTCTTTGGAGAAATGTCTATTTAGGTCTTCTGCCCATTTTTGGATTGGGTTGTTCGTTTTTTTGTTATTGAGCTGCATGAGCTGCTTGTAAATCTTGGAGATTAATCCTTTGTCAGTTGCTTCATTTGCAAATATTTTCTCCCATTCTGATGGTTGTCTTTTGGTCTTGTTTATGGTTTCCTTAGCTGTGCAAAAGCTTTGAAGTTTCATTAGGTCCCATTTGTTTATTTGTGTTCTTATTTCCATTTCTCTGGGAGCTGGGTCAAAAAGAATCTTGCTGTGATGTATGTCATAGAGTGTTCTGCCTATGTTTTCCTCTAAGAGTTTGATAGTGTCTGCCCTTACACTTAGGTCTTTAATCCATTTTGAGTTTATTTTTGTGCATGGTGTCAGGGAGTGTTCTAATTTCATACTTTTACATGTACCTGCCCAATTTTCCCAACACCACTTATTGAAGAGGCTGTCTTTTCTCCACTGTATATGCTTGCCTCCTTTATCAAAGATAAGGTGACCATATGTGTGTGGGTTTATCTCTGGGCTTTCTATCCTGTTCCATTGATCTATATTTCTGTTTTTGTGCCAGTACCAAACTGTCTTGATTACTGAAGCTTTGTAATATAGTCTGAAGTCAGGGAGCCTGATTCCCCCAGCTCCATTTTTCGTTCTCAAGATTGCTTTGGCTATTCGGGGTCTTTTGTGTTTCCATACAAATTGGGAAATTTTTTGTTCTAGTTCTGTGAAAAATGCCAGTGGTAGTTTGATAGGGATTGCATTGAATCTGTAGATTGCTTTGGGTAGTAGAGTCATTTTCACAATGTTGATTCTTCCAATCCAGGAACATGGTATATCTCTCCATCTATTTGTATCATCTTTAATTTCTTTCATCAGTGTCTTATAATTTTCTGCATACAGGTCTTTTGTCTCCTTAGGTAGGTTTATTCCTAGATATTTTATTCTTTTTGTTGCAATGGTAAACGGGAGTGTTTTCTTAATTTCACTTTCAGATTTTTCGTCATTAGTGTATAGAAATGCAAGAGATTTCTGTGCATTAATTTTGTATCCTGCTACTTTACCAAATTCATTGATTAGCTCTAGGAGTTTTCTGGTAGCATCTTTAGGATTCTCTATGTATAGTGTCATGTCATCTGCAAATAGTGACAGCTTTACTTCTTCTTTTCCGATTTGGATTCCTTTCATTTCTTTGTCTTCTCTGATTGCTGTGGCTAACACTTCCAAAACTATGTTGAATAATAGTGGTGAGAGTGGGCAACCTTGTCTTGTTCCTGATCTTAGTGGGAATGGTTTCAGTTTTTCACCATTGAGGACAATGTTGGCTGTGGGTTTGTCATATATGGCCTTTATTATGTTGTGGAAAGTGCCCTCTATGCCTACTTTCTGCAGGGCTTTTATCATAAATGGGTGTTGAATTTTGTCGAAAGCTTTCTCTGCATCTATTGAGATGATCATATGGTTTTTCTCCTTCAATTTGTTAATATGGTGTATCACATTGATTGATTTGCGTATATTGAAGAATCCTTGACTTCCTGGGATAAACCCCACTTGATCATGGTGTATGATCCTTTTAATGTGCTGTTGGATTCTGTTTGCTAGTATTTTGTTGAGGATTTTTGCATCTATGTGCATCAGTGATATTGGCCTGTAGTTTTCTTTCTTTGTGACATCTTTGTCTGGTTTTGGTATCAGGGTGATGGTGGCCTCGTAGAATGAGTTTGGGAGTGTTCCTCCCTCTGCAATATTTTGGAAGAGTTTGAGAAGGATAGGTGTTAGCTCTTCTCTAAATGTTTGATAGAATTCACCTGTGAAGCCATCTGGTCCTGGGCTTTTGTTTGTTGGAAGGTTTTTAATCACAGTTTCAATTTCAGTGCTTGTGATTGGTCTGTTCATATTTTCTATTTCTTCCTGGTTCAATCTCGGCAGTTTGTGCATTTCTAAGAATCTGTCCATTTCTTCCAGGTTGTCCATTTTATTGGCATAGAGTTGCTTGTAGTAATCTCTCATTATCTTTTGTATTTCTGCAGTGTCAGTGGTTACTTCTCCTTTTTCATTTCTAATTCTATTGATTTGAGTCTTCTCCCTTTTTCTCTTGATGAGTCTGGCTAATGGTTTATCAATTTTGTTTATCTTCTCCAAGAACCAGCTTTTAGTTTCATTGATTTTTGCTATTGTTTCCTTCATTTCTTTTTCATTTATTTCTGACCTGATCTTTATAATTTCTTTCCTTCTGCTAGCTTTGGGGTTTTTTTGTTCTTCCTTCTCTAATTGCTTTAGGTGCAAGGTTAGGTTGTTTATTCGAGATGTTTCCTGTTTCTTGAGGTAGGCTTGTATTGCTATAAACTTCCCTCTTAGCACTGCTTTTGCTGCGTCCCATAGGTTTTGGGTCGTCCTATCTCCATTGTCATTTGTTTCTAGGTATTTTTTGATTTCCCCTTTGATTTCTTCAGTGTCACTTCGTTATTAAGTAGTGTATTGTGTAGCCTCCATGTGTTTGTATTTTTTACAGATCTTTTCCTGTAATTGATATCTAGTCTCATAGTGTTGTGGTCGGAAAAGATACTTGATATGATTTCAATTTTCGTAAATTTACCAAGGCTTGATTTGTGACCCAGGATATGATCTATCCTGGAGAATGTTCCATGAGCACTTCAGAAAAATGTGTATTCTGTTGTTTTTGGGTGGAATGTCCTATAAATGTCAATTAAATCCATCTTGTTTAATGTATCATTTAAAGCTTGTGTTTCCTTATTTATTTTCATTTTGGATGATCTGTCCATTGTTGAAAGTGGGGTGTTAAAGTCCCCTACTATGATTGTGTTGCTGCCGATTTCCCCTTTTATGGCTGTTAGTATTTGCCTTATGTATTGAGGTGCTCCTATGTTGGGTGCATAAATATTTACAATTGTTATACCTTCCTCTTGGATCGATCCCTTGATCATTATATAGTGTCCTTGTTTGTCTCTTGTAATAGTCTTTATTTTAAAGTCTATTTTGTCTGATAGGAGAATTGCTACTCCAGCTTTCTTTTGATTTCCATTTGCATGGAATATCTTTTTCCATCCCCTTACTTTCAGTCTGTATGTGTCTCTAGGTCTGAAGTGGGTCTCTTGTAGACAGCATATATATGGGTCTTGTTTTTGTATCCATTCAACCAGCCTGTGTCTTTTGGTGGGAGCATTTAATCCATTTACATTCAAGGTAATTATCGATATGTATGTTCCTATTCCCATTTTCTTAAATGTTTTGGGTTTGTTATTGTAGGTGTTTTCCTTGTCTTGTGTTTCTTGCCTAGAGAAGTTCCTTTAGCATTTGTTGTAAAGCTGGTTTGGTGGTGCTGAACTCTCTCAGCTTTTGCTTGTCTGTAAAGGTTTTAATTTCTCCATCCCATCTGAATGAGATCCTTGCTGGGTAGAGTAATCTTGGTTGTAGGCTCTTCTCCTTCATCACTTTAAGTATATCCTGCCACTCCCTTCTGGCTTGCAGAGTTTCTGCTGAAAGATCAGATGTTAACCTTATGGGGATTCCCTTGTGTGTTATTTGTTTTTTTTCCCCTTGCTGCCTTTAATATGTTTTCCTTATATTTAATTTTTGACAGTTTGATTAATATGTGTCTTGGCGTGTTTCTCCTTGGGTTTATCCTGCATGGGACTCCCTGTGCTTCCAGGACTTGATTAACTATTTCCTTTCCCATATTAGGGAAGTTTTCAACTATAATCTCTTCAAATATTTTCTCAGTCCCTTTCTTTTTCTCTTCTTCTTCTGGGACCCCTATAATCCGAATGTTGGTGCGTTTAATGTTGTCCCAGAGGTCTCTGAGACTGTCCTCAGTTCTTTTCATTCTTTTTTCTTTATCCTGCTCTGCAGTAGTTATTTCCACCATTTTATCTTCCAGATCACTTATCCTTTCTTCTGCCTCAGTTATTCTGCTATTGATCCCATCTAGAGTATTTTTAATTTCATTTATTGTGTTTTTCATCATTGCTTGGTTCCTCTTTAGTTCTTCTACGTCCTTGTTAAATGTTTCTTGCATTTTGTCTATTCTATTTCCAAGATTTTGGATCATCCTTACTATCATTATTCTGAATTCTTTTTCAGGTAGACTACCTATTTCCTCTTCATTTGTTAAGTCTAGTGTATTTTGACCTTGCTCCTTCATCTGCTGTGTGTTTTTCTGTCGTCTCATTTTGCTTATCTTACTGTGTTTGGGGTCTCCTTATCACAGGTTGCAGGTTCGTAGTTCCCGTTGTTTTTGGTATCTGTCCCCAGTGGCTAAGGTTGGTTCAGTGGGTTGTGTAGGCTTCCTGGTGGAGGGAACTAGTGCCTGAGCTCTGGTGGATGAGGCTGGATCTTGTCTTTCTGGTGGGCACGTCCACGTCTGGTGGTGTATTTTGGGGTGTCTGTGGCCTTATTATGATTTTAGGCAGCCTCTCTGCTAATGGATGGGGCTGTGTTCCTGTCTTGCTAGTTGTTTGGCATAGGGTGTTCAGCACTGTAGCTTGCTGGTCATTGAGTGATGCTGGGTCTTGATGTTGAGATGGAGATCTCTGAGAGATTTTTGCCATTTGGTATTACGTGGAGCTGGGAGGTCTCTTGTGGACCAGTGTCCTGAAGTTGGCTCTCCCACCTCAGAGGTACGGCCCTGATGCCTGGCTGAAGCACCAAGAGCCTTTCGTCCACACGGCTCAGATTAAAAGGGAGAAAAAATAGAAAGAAAGAAAGAAAGAAAGAAAGAGGCTATAATATAGTGAAGTAAAATAAACCTATTATAAAGCAAAGCTATACAGACAAAATCTCCCGCAGAAGCATATACATATACACTCACAAAAAAAAAGGAAAAGGGGAAAAATTAATATATCCTGCTCCCAAAGTCCACCTCCTGAATTTGGGATGATTCGTTGTCTATTCAGGTATTCAACAGATGCAGGCACATCAGGTTGTTTGTGGAGTTTTAATCCACTGCTTCTGAGGCTGCTGGGAGAGATTTCCCCTCCTCGTCTCTGTTCGCACAGCTCCTGGGGTTCAGCTTTGGATTTGGACCCGCCTCTGCATGTAGGTCGCCTGAGGGCGTCTGTTCCCCGCCCAGACAGGACGGGGTTAAAGGAGCAGCTGCTTCGGGGACTCTGGCTCACCCAGGCCGCGGGGAGGGAGGGGTACAGAGGAGGCGGGGCGAGCCTGCGGCGTCAGAGGCCGGCGTGACGTTGCACCAGCCTGAGGTGCGCAGTGCGTTCTCCCGGGGAAGTTGTCCCTGGATCATGGGACGCTGGCAGTGGCGGGCTGCTCGGGCTCCCGGGAGGGGCGGTGTGGAGAGTGACCTGTGCTCGCACACAGGCTTTTTGGAGGCAGCAGCAGCAGCCCCAGCGTCTCACGCCCGTCTCTGGGGTCCGCGCTGATAGCCGCGGCTCGCGCCAGTCTCTGGAGTTCGTTTAGGCGTTGCTCTGAATCCCCTCTCCTTGCGCGCCGCGAAACAAAGAGGCAAGAAAAAGTCTCTTGCCTCTTCGGCAGCTGCAGACTTTTTCCCGGTCTCCCTCCCAGCCAGCTGTGGTGCGCTAACCCCTTCAGGCTGTGTTCACGCCGCCAACCCCAGTCCTCTCCCTGCAATCCGACCGAAGCCCGAGGCTCAGCTCCCAGCCCCGCCCGCCCCGGCGGCTGAGCAGACAAGCCTCTCAGGCTGGTGAGTGCTGGTCAGCACCGAGCCTCCGTGCGGGAAGTGCGGGAATCTCTCCGCTTTGCCCTCCACACCCCTGTGGCTGCACTCTCCTCTGTGGCTCCGAAGCTTCCCCCCTCTGCCACCCGCAGTCTCTGCCCGCGAAGGGGCTTCCTAGTGCGTGGAAATCTTTCCTCCTTCACAGCTCCCTCCCACTGGTGCAGGTGCCGTCCCTATTCTTTTGTCTCTGTTATTTCTTTTTTCTTTTGCCCTACCCAAGTACGGGGGGAGTTTCTTGCCTTTTGGGAGGTCTGACGTTTTCTGCCAGCGTTCAGTGGGTGTTCTGTAGGAGCAGTTCCACGTGTAGATGTATTTCTACTGTATCTGTGGGAAGGAAGGTGATCTCCGCGTCTTACTCTTCCGCCATCTTCTCTCCTCCTCCTAGATGTATTTTTAAAAATTTATTTATTGAGTTATTTTTGGCTGCATTGGGTCTTCATTGCTGCGCAGGGGCTTTCTCTAGTTGTGGCAAGTGGGGGCTACTCTTCATTGTGGTGCACAGGCTTCTCATTGTGGTGGCATCTCTTGTTGTGGAGCATGGGCTCTAGGCACGAGGGCTTCAGTAGCTGTGGCACGTGGGCTCAGTAATTGTGGCTCGTGGGCTCTAGAGCACAGGCTCAGTAGTTGTGGCACATGGACTTAGTTGCTCCATGGCTTGTGGGATCTTCCTGGACCAGAGCTCGAACCCATTTCCCCTGCTTTGGCAGGTGGATTCTTAACCACTGCACCATCAGGGAAGTCCTGTAGATGTATTTTTGATGTATTTGTGTGGAGGAAGTTGATCTCCACGTCTTACTCCTCCGTAATCTTAAAGGTCCCCCCTTTGGTTCCTTCTTTATATGTTTAGTTGTAGATGATCTCTTCTGCTAGTCTTCAGGTTGTTCTCATTGATAATTGCTCTGTAAATAGTTGTAATTTTTATGTGCCCATGGGAGGAGTTGAGCTCAGGGTCTTCCTACTCTGCCATATTTGCCACTCCCTCCCTTTCTTTTTTAAATTCAATGATATACAATGCAAAGAACTGATACCATGTTTCTAAGTACAGGAAAATATTAACTTAAACTTTTTAATGAATAGCAACATATCGTGACTATTTTAATGCCAGTCAATGTATATATACATTATCATTTTTTAGTAGCTATAAAATATTTACCATAATTTATTTAGCAAAATCTCAAATAATGGACAGGCAAGTTTTCTGGGGGGTCAAGGACTGTTAGAAAAAAATTCTGAAACGAGATACTTATGCATGTATCTTTTTGGAACGCCTTTGTCATTTTCTTAGGATAAGTTCCTAGAAATGGAATTACTGGATCAAAGAGGAAGCATTTTTAAAGTGTTTGGCACATGTTGTAAAATTGTCCTCCAGAGAGTTTGTATTTATTTATGCTTCCAACAGCAGTGTACAAGGGTACCTATTTCCTTATATACTATTATTATTAAATGTCATCCTTCAAATTTTTATTCCTTGCCAAACCAGTGAGTGGAAAATAATAGTATATTGCATTAATATAAACATTTCTATTTTAATTCTAAAATTATTTTATTCTTTATTTGATAACTGGTTATTGCTGTTAATAATTAAAGCCTGCAACTCATGTTTGACTTTGAGCGGGAGTATTTCTAGACCTACACATACTTTAAATATAGAACAATTACCTTCTTTGCTCCTTAGTTTCTTTCAAATTCACAGTATCTGGTAGATTCATTTTGTGGAGAAAGCGTAGAGTTACTTAGACCACTTGCTTTGTCCATTGGGAGAAAAAAGATTAGATAGTAAAATAGTAATTTCACATCTTGTTTATATTTTATTATTTATTGATAGCTCTATGTTTCAGTTGGTGAATTCATCTTTTCACATGAGCCATCCATAGTCCTTACACAATCTCATGTAGTGTTAATAAAGTATCCCCATTGTAAAAAGTGTCATGGCTCTAAGAGATAACACCATAATTTGAGTCCAGGTTTGCATGGGATCCAGAGTTTGAATTACTAATTTTTACAGTGTACTACTGTTTTCTAAAGTGGTCTCATGCTAATGATGATATGAATAGATTCTCTCTTGATGATAGAGGAATGAGATAATTAATGCCATCACATGGTACATCTGGTAGCAGCATTTTATTTCCTCAACAGAAAGTTAAAGAATGAGAGAGGAGGGGATTGTCTGCTATTTTTTGCTTCCTTCAGTTCCCTTTCTTGCTGCCAGCTTTCTGTTTAACCCAGTCATGCAGGGCGCAATGGTTTGTGTGAGAGCTGATACTCTTCTTTTCCCATGGGCACTCATCCATGCCTGCTCTGTTTTTCTTCATCTCATCTTGGTGTTACATGTAGTCTGCCAGACCTAACTCATTACTCACTCTGGGGCCTGTTTATTCTCCAGAAGTCAGAGCACTGGCCTTGGTGGTTATGTGGTCCTTGGTCTCTACCCTCTGGGAGCTGAGGGTAAGAGGCTCTGTCATACTGGGAAACATTAATCGTGCTGCCTCTCAAGCCACCAGTCCTGTTGTATTAGACCACTAGCCCAGTTATCTCCACATTTTGCAGAAAGCAGTAGCACACCAGCCAGGCTGTGGCATGGGCTTCTTCTGGTTGTGTATAGACTCAGAGCTCATGAAATGGGTATATAACTGTTCACAAATATCTCCAAATATAATATTTCTTACAATTTATTCTTTGTTTTCCTTTACAGTAATAAGTTTTCCATTATACGAGTCTGGATTTCTAGCATCCCTTGCAGAAAAATGTACATTTCCCCTCTTATTTTCGCATCTTCAGGCCTAAAACAGAATGGGGATTCTTTTTTTTTTTTTTTTTTTTTTAATTTCTTTATTTATTTATGGCTGTGTTGGGTCTTCGTTTCTGTGCGAGGACTTTCTCTAGTTGTGGCAAGCGGGGGCCACTCTTCATCGCGGCACGCGGGCCTCTCACCATAGCGGCCTCTCTTGTTGCGGAGCACAGGCTCCAAACGCGCAGGCTCAGTAATTGTGGCTCACGGGCCCAGTTGCTCCGCGGCATATGGGATCCTCCCAGACCAGGGTTCGAACCCGTGTCCCCTGCATTGGCAGGCAGATTCTCAACCACTGCGCCACCAGGGAAGCCCAGAATGGGGATTCTTTATAGCCAGAATTATATTGATTTATACAAACAAGAGGGACTTTGTTCTTTTGCTCATTTCACAAATATTCAGTGAGAACTGAGTGTATGCCAGGCACAACTCAAGGCATAGATGGGTGAACCAGACAGACTAGATCCCCCTTTCATGGGATGGCATTGGGGTAAGGAGGCGGAAATAAACAATAACAAAATAAATGAAATTAGTCGTGCATGCTATGAAATAAATGGAAATAGAATGTTGCAAGTGATGGGTTAGGGTGGTGGGAAAGGGCTACTTACAAGTGAATGTCAGTGAGCATGTGACATTTGAACTGTGACTGAGTGACTAGGAGGGGCCAGATATGCAGAGATCTGGAGGCCAAGGCCCCAAGAGGGAAGGATTTTGGCCCATTCTAGAAGGATAATGTGGCAAGAGCATAAAGAGTGGGGGGAAAAGAAGGAGAAGTCAAAGATAAGGGAAGGATCACATCATGTAGGACCTAATGGGCCATTTAGATTTTATTCAAAATTCAGTAGGAGGCTACTGAAGAGTTTGACGTGGGAGTTTGAAAAAAATCTGTTTCACGTTTTAAAGCATTAGTCTGGCTTTTGTGTGGATTATAGAGGAGCACAAGTAGCGGAGAAACAACCAGCTGGGTGGCTTTTGCAGTCATCAAAGCTGGAAATAACAGTGACTTAGACCAGGGTGAACATAGTATAATGAAAGAGAATTAAATGGTTATGGAATATATTTTTCAGGTGGATCCAAAAGCATTTGTTGATGGATTGGATGGTAGCAGTGATGATGGGGTGAAGGAAATAGAAGGATCAAGGAAGACTCTAGATTTTTCACCTGAGCATTTGGGTACAGTGATGACAGTTACTGAGGTGAAGATTCAGGAAAGAATAATTCTCATGTGGCAGAAGTTAAGGCCTCTGTTAGGCAGAATTACAATTGATAAGCCTTTTAGATGTCCAAGTAAGAATGTCAGTCATGTAGTTGGGGTAAGTGAGACTTAGAGTAAGGGAATCATATTTTAATTAATTGAATCTTAAAAGAAGAGAGCTTCAAATGAAAATATATATAGTTTTGTATGAGGAAAAAAACCCAGCCTAACATCTCTATTTCTGTCAATGATGATATTTTTCTCATTATCCAATGTCTTAATCTGTTCAGGCTACTGTAGCAAAATGTCACAGACTGGGTAGATTACAAACAACAGAAATTTATTTCTCTTAGTTTTGGAGGCTGGGAAATCCAAGACCAAGGAGGTCATATATTTAAAATTAAAGAACATTAAAGAACAACAACAACAAAAAAACCTAGGTGGGGATTGAATGAAAGAAAGAGAATGAGTTTGGAGACAAAGTTCGTGTGGATTTTGTGAGTTTTCACAAAGAAAATGTGCATAAAAATCCTTTATACCCTATAAAGTGCCACCCTAAATCATTCTTAGCATCAGAAATTTATGAAATGAAACACTTGGGTGTCCATATAGCAAATGTTAATGGCTTAGATGTCTTGGCCATATAGGACATTTTCTTTGTAGTCTGAAATCCTTTCATTTCTAATCAAAATATTTAGAACTAAAGAACTGAAGTTTATTGTTTTTGAATTAATGTTTCATTCTATTCCTTTGGATTGTTTTGTTCACCTTTTTTGAACTGGAAAATAAAAAGATTCACAAATGTGAATTAGTGACAAGCATGTTCAGTCTACTCTGAAGTATGCATCCTTAGACTCTTTTCTGAATCAATCCACCAAATACTCTCAACCAGCATTTGAATAAGCCTATTGAAAATACTGACATGCTGCACCCCTTGAATCATGGCAATTCACACATCAGCTCAACCTCTTTGAAGTTTTTAGCAGAAACCAGAGAAAGCAAAAATATCATGTTTCATACCTTGTTGTTTAGTCCCAAGAAATGAAACACTTCAGAATTTAGATAACATGCTGCCTTGAGTTTATGCTGACAATTTATGTGAGGTGAAAGAAAAATATACATCATCTGTGTGAATAATGTATACTGGTACTTGGGCAATGTGCAGCCAGATAGAGCTTGACAACATGGTCCAGATGAGCCAGTGTCTTGCAGGAAACCCTAATAACATCTACTGTTCTGAGGATATTTCATTCTCACTCTGCTGCTGTTGGGCTCAACAATCTCTTAAAAGTTAATGGCCTTCTTCAGAGCTGGCAGAGAAATTGCTGGTATTATAAACAGTAATTTTAAAAAATTCATTATAATACACACCAATAGAGTCGATTTCAGGTTTTCAGTCCTGTGCCTAAGGGACAAAGAGAGCTTTCAACAAAATGAAATCGTAAGTACAAATAAACTATGATCTTTAATTTATAGATTTTCGGAGAGTGTGTGAAGTGTGAAAAACTTCACATATATTTTGGTGAGAAGGTGTTTCTTTCCATGGTCTCCCTCCCACCAGAGAGGCACAAGTCAACTTTCCTGTCATCAGACTGAAGAGGAGAGTTAAGTTCATCACTATTGGTTTAACTGGCTCTAGGAGAGAAGATTATCTTCTAATTCTATCACAAATGTTCTCTCTTAGCCATAGGTGGAAGAGGGCTTACGAAGAGACCAAATAGAATTAGCAAGTTTTCTGCAATTATTCTGGATTCCAAAAGGAAATAAAGTGGAAAATTTTATTTTTATGGAAGTATTCCATTTGCTAATCAAAGAAGGAATAACAGAGTTATTATATCACTATTTTGCTACCTCTAGCAAATTAACAGATCTAGGTAAAAATCATCAATGACTAGTAACATCATTAAAAGAGAAAAAAAAAAAACTCTTCACCTTGCAATACCTCTGAGGTATTTTGCCAAAAAATTATACTTGAATCTGCTTATACCTCTACATCTAAATAATATTAGACAAAGAATATATGGAACAGAGGAACATGTTAAATGACACCATAGAGATACAATTAACAGACTCTAAACTGCAAAAACAATACAGAAAAAACCTCTACTCTCTTCAACAAAAAAACTGAAAGGAAAATATTGGGAAATTTATAGATCTAAAGGAACTTACATTGGGACATATAGACCTAATTTGAATTATGATTTAAGCAGACAAATTGTAAACAAAAACAAAAACAAAAACAAAATTGCAAATGAGGAAAATTTGAATACTGTCTAGAGTATTTTTTTCTTTGTTTTAAAATGAAGTATAGTTGATTTACAAAACATTAGTTTCAGATGTACAACATAGTAAATATTTTATAGATAATGCTCCATTCAAAGTTATTATAAAATATTTGGTATATCCCCTGTGCTGTACAATATATCTTTGTAGCTTATTTATTTTGTACATAGTAGTTTGTACCTCTTAATCTCCTACCCCTATTCTGCCCCTTCCCCCTTCCTGCTCCCCATTGGTAACTAATAGTTTGTTCTCTATATCTGTGAGTCTGTTTCTATTTTGTTATATTCATTCGTTTTATTTTTAAGTATCATATATAAGTGATAACATACAGTATTTGTCTTTCTCTGTCTGACTTATTTCACTAACCATAATTCCCTACAGGTTCATCCATGGTGTTGCAAATGACAAAAGTTCATTCTTTTTTATGGCTTAATAATATTTCATTATATATATATACCACTTCTTCTTTATCCATTGGTCTGTTGATGGATACTTGGGTTGCTTCCATGTCTTGGCTAATGTATAGTGCTGCTGCAATGTATATGAACATTGTGGTGTATGTATCTTTTCGAATTAACACTTTCCTTTTTTCCACGTATATACCCAGGAGTGAAATTGCTGGACCATACGGTAGTTCCATTTTTAGTTTTTTGAGGAACCTCCATTACGTTTTCCACAGTGGCTGCAACAAGTTACATTCCCACCAACAGTGTAGGAGGGTTCCCTTTGCTCCACATCCTCGCCAACATTTATTATTTGTAGACTTTTTCATGATACCCATTCTGACAGGTGTGAGGTGATATCTCATTGTGGTTTTGATTTGCATATCTCTAATAATTAGTGATGTTGAGCATCTTTTCATGTGCCTATTGGCCATCTATGTATCTTCTTTGGAAAACTGTCTATTCAAGTCTTCTGCCCTTTTTTTAGTGAGTTGTTTGTGTTTTTGATATTGAGTTGTATGAGCTATTTTATATTTTTCATATTTACCCCTTATCAGTCATATTGTTTGCAAATATTTTCTCCCTTGCGGTAGGTTTTCTTTTGTTTCTTGATGGTTTCCTTTGCTGTGCAAGCTCTTAAGTTTAATTAGGTTCCATTTGTTTATTTTGCTTTTGTTTCCTTTTCCTTAGAATACAGATCCAAAAACATATTGCTGCGATTTATGTCGAAGCGTGTTCTGCCTATGTTTTCTTCTAGGGCTTTGATGTTTCTGGTCTTACATTTAATTCTTTAATCCATTTTGAGTTATTTTGTATATGGTGTGAGAACGTGTTCTAATCTTATTCTTTACATATAGCTGTCCAGTTTTCCCAGCACCACTTATTGAAGAGGCTGGCCTTTTCCATTGTATATTCGTGCCTCCTTTGTCATAGATTAGTTGACCAGAGGGTTGTGGGTTTATTTGTGGGCTTTCTATTCTGTTCCATGGGTCTATGTATCTGTTTTTGTACCAGTACCATGCTGTTTTGTTTACTGAGGCTTTACTGGTAGTATAGTCTGAAGTCAGGGAGTGTGATACCTCTAGCTTTGTCTTTTTTTCTCAAAGTTGTTTTGGCAATCTGGGGCCTTCTGTGATTCCATATGAAATTTTAGGATTATTACTCTAGTTCTGTAAAAAATGTCATGAGTATTTTGACAAGGATTGCATTAAATCTGTAGATCCCTTTGGGTAGTATGATAATTTAGAAATATTAATTCTTGAAATCCAAGAGCACAGTATATTTAACTATTTCTTTGTATCACCTTCAATTTCCTTCATCAAGGTTTGTAGTTTCATAGTATAGATATTTACCTCCTTGATTAGTTATTCCTACCTATTTGTTCTTTATGCTGCAGTTATTACTTTCGGCTTTCTCTTCTGATAGTTCATTATTAATGTATAAAAAAGCAACAGATTTCTGTATATTAATCTTGTATCCTGCAACATTGTTGAGTTCATTTATTAGTTTTAACAGTTTTTTAAAAAATATTTATTTATTTATTTGGCTACATTGGATGTTAGTTGTGGCATGCAGGATCTCCATTGCCATGTGCGAGCTCTAACAGGTTTTGTGTGGAGACTTAAGTTTTTCTAGAGATAGTATCACGTCATCTGCAAGTAGTGACAGTTTTGCTTCTTGCCTTCAACTTTTCTTTTTCTTGTCTGATTGCTGTGGCTACGACTTCCAATACTATGTTAAATAGAAGCAGTGAGAATTGGCAACTTTGTCTTATTCCTGAATTTAGAGGAAAGATTTTCAGCTTTTCACTATTGAGTATGATGTTAGCTGTTGGTATGCTATAAATATTACTTCTTGTGTTGAGATATATTCCCTCTATACCCACCTTAATGAGAGTTTTATCATGAATCGATGTTGAATTTTGTCGAATGATTTTTCTGCTCTATTGAAATGATCATGTGACTTTTATCTTTCCTTTTTGTCGGTGTGGTGTATCACATTGATGGATTTGTGAATGTTGAAACCATCCTTGGTCCCTGGCATAAATCCAACTTGATGATGGTGTATGATCTTATTATATATTGTTGGATTCCGTTTGCTATAGACAACGAATCATCCCAAATTGAGGAGGGTGGACTTTGGGAGCAATGATATAATATATGTTCCTCCTTTTTCTCTTTTTGTGAGTGTGTATGTGTATGCTTCTGTGTGTGATTTTGTCTGTATAGCTTTGCTTTTACCCTTTGTCCTAGGGTTCTGTCTGTCCTTTTATTTTTAATAACTTAAAAAAATTTTTTTTTCTTAATAATTAGTTTTTATTTTTTATTTTAATTATTTTATTTTATTTTATCTTCTTTCTTTCTTTCTTCCTTTTTTTCCTCCCTTCTATTCTGAGCTGTGTGGAGGACAGGCTCTTGGTGCTCCAGCCAGGCATCAGGGCTGTGCCACTGTGATGGGAGAACCAAGTTCAGGACACTGGTCCACAAGAGACCTCCCAGCTACATGTAATATCAAATGGTGAAAATCTCCCAGAGATCTCCATCTCAACACCAAGACACAGCTCCACTCAATGACCAGCAAGCTACAGTGCAGAACACCCTATGCCAAACAACTAGCAAGACAGGAACACAACCCCATCCATTAGCACAGAGGCTGCCTAAAATCATAATAAGGCCACATACACCCCAAAACCACACCACAGACATGGACCTGCCCACCAAAAAGAAAAGACCTGCCCACCACTATCAAAAAGTAAATACGAAAGAACAAATATTAAAAGCAGCAAGGGAAAAAACAACAAGTAACACATAAGGGAATCCCCATAAGGTTAACAGCTGATCTTTCAGCAGAATACTCTGCAAGCCAGAAGGAGTGGGAGGATATATTTAAAGTGATGAAAGAGAAAAAACCTACAACCAAGATTACTCTAACCCAGCAAGGATCTCATTCAGATTTGACGGAGAAATTAAAAGCTGTACAGACAATCAAAGCTAGAGAGTTCAGCACACACCAAACAGCTTTACAAACAAATGTTAAAGGAACTTCTCTAGGCAGGAAACACAGAGAAGGAAAAGACCTACAATAAGAAACCCAAAACAATTAAGGAAAATGGTAATAGCAACATACATACATAACTACCTTAAATGTAAAGGATTAAATGGTCCAATGCTACAAAATATATAGATTGGCTGAATGGATACAAAAACAAGACCCCTATATATGCTGTCTACAAGAGACCCACTTCAGACCTAGGGAAACATACAGACTGAAAGTGAGGGGATGGAAAAACATATTCCATGCAAATAGAAATCAAAAGAAAGCTGGAGTAGCAATTCTCCTATCAGACAAAATAGACTTTAAAACAATGACTATTACAGGAGACAAAGAACGACACTGCATAATGATCAAGGGATCAATCCAAGAAGAAGATATAACAATTGTAAATACTTATGCACCCAACATAGGAGCACCTCAATACATAAGGCAAATCCTAACAGCCATAAAAGGGGAAATTGACAGTTACACCAATCATAGTAGGGGACTTTAACACCCCACTTTCAACAATGGACAGATCATCCTAAATGAAAATAAATAAGGAAACACAAGCTTTAAATAATACATTAAACAAGATGGACTTAATTGATATGTGTAGGACATTCCATCCAAAAACAACAGAACGCACATTCTTCTGAAGTGCTCATGGAACATTCTCCAGGATAGATCATATCTTGGGTCACAAATCAAGCCTTGGTAAATTTAAGAAACTTCAAATCATATCAAGTATTTCAACCACAATGCTATGAGATGAGATATCAATTACAGGAAAAAAATCTGTAAGATACAACCACATGGAGGCTAAACAGCACACTGCTTAATAACCAAGAGATCACTGAAGAAATCAAAGAGGAAATCAGAAATACCTATAAACAAATGACAATGAAAATACAATGACCCAAAACCTATGGGATGCAGCCAAAGCCATTCTAAGAGGGAAGTTTATAGCTATACAAGCCTACCTTAAGAAACAAGAAACATCTCAAATAAACAACCAACCTTACACCTAAAGTAATTAGAGAAATAAGAACAAAAAAACCCCAAAGTTAGCAGAAGGAAAGAAATCATAAAGATGAGATCAGAAATAAATGAAAAAGAAATGAAGGAACGATAGCAAAGATCAATAAAACTGAAAGCTGGTTCTTTGAGAAGATAAACAAAATTGATAACCATTAACCAGACTTATCAAGAAAAAAAGGTAGAAGACTCAAATCAACAGAATTAGAAATGAAAAAGAGTAACAACTGACACTGCAGTAATACAAAGGATCATGAGAGATTACTACAAGCAACTCTATGCCAATAAAATGGACAACTTGGAAGAAATGGACAAATTCTTAGAAATGCACAACCTTCCCAGACTGAACCAGGAAGAAATAGAAAATATGAACACACCAATCACAAACACTGAAATTGAAACTGTGATTAAAATCTTCCAACAAACAAAAGCCCAGGACCAGATGGCTTCACAGGCGAATTCTATCAAACATTTAGAGAAGAGCTAACACCTATCCTTCTCAAACTCTTCCAAAATATAGCAGAGGGTGAAACACTCCCAAACTCATTCTACGAGGCCACCATCACCCTGATACCAAAACCAGACAAAGATGTCACAAAGAAAGAAAACTACAGGCCAATATCAATGATGAACATAGATGCAAAAATCCTCAACAAAATACTAGCAAACAGAATCCAACAGCACATTAAAGGGATCATATATTATGATCAAGTGGGGTTTCTCCCAGGAATGCAAGGATTCTTCAATATACGCAAATCAATCAACGTGATACACCACATTAAGAAATTGAAGGAGAAAAACCATATGATCATCTCAATCGATGCAGAGAAAGCTTTAGACAAAATTCAACACCCATTTATGATAACAACCCTACAGAAAGTAGGCATAGAGGGAACTTTCCTCAATATAATAAAGGCCATATATGACAAACCCACAGCCAACATCGTCCTCAGTGGTGAAAAACTGAAACCATTTCCACTAAGATCAGGAACAAGACAAGGTTGCTCACTCTCACCACTGTTATTCAACATAGTTTTGGAAGTTTTAGCCACAGCAATCAGAGAAGAAAAAGAAATAAAAGGAATCCAAATAAGAAAAGAAGAAGTAAAGCTGTCACTGTTTGCAGATGACATGATACTATACATAGAGAATCCTAAATATGCCACCAGAAAACTACTAGAGCTAATCAATGAATTTGGTAAAGTAACAGGATACAAAATTAATGCACAGAAATCTCTTGCATTCCTATACACTAATGATGAAAAATCTAAATGAGAAATTAAGAAAACACTCCCATTTACCATTGCAACAAAAAGAAAAAAAATCTAGGAGTAAACCTACCTGAGGAGACAAAAGACCTGTATGCATTAAATTATAAGACACTGATGAAAGAAATTAAAGATGATACAAATAGATGGAAAGATATACCATGTTCTTGGATTGGAGGAATCAACATTGTGAAAATGACTGTACTACCCAAAGCAACCTACAGAGTCAATGCAATCCCCATCAAACTACCACTGGCATTTTTCACAGAACTAGAACAAGAAATTTCACAATTTGTATGTAAACACAAAAGACCCCGAATTGCCAAAGCAATCTTGAGAAAGAAAAACGGAGCTAGAGGAATCAGGCTCCCTGACTTCAGACTGTACTACAAAGCTACAGTAATCAAGACAGTATGGTACTGGCACAAAAACAGAAATAGAGATCAATGGTACAGGATAGAATGCACTGAGATAACCCCACACACATATGGGCACCTAATTTATGACAAAGGAGGCAAGAACATACAGTGGAGAAAAGACAGCCTCTTCAATAAGTGGTGCTGGGAAAACTGGACAGCTACATGTCAAATAATGAACTTAGAACACTCCCTGACACCATACACAAAAATAAACTCAAAATGGATTAAAGACCTAAATGTAAGGCCAGGCACCATCAAACTCTTAGAGGAAAACATAGGCAGAACACTCTATGACATAAATCACAGCAAGATCCTTTTTAACCTACCTCATAGAGAAATGGAAATAAAAATAAACAAATGGGACCTAATGAAACTTCAAAGCTTTTGCATAGCAAAGGAAACCATAAACAAGACGAAAAGACAGTGCTCAGTATGGGAGAAAATATTTGCAAATGAAGCAACTGACAAAGGATTAATCTCCAAGATTTACCAGCAGCACATGCAGCTCAATATCAAAAAAACAAACAACCCAATCCAAAAATGGGCAGAAGACCTAAATAGACATTTCTCCATAGAACATACACAGATTGCCAACAAATACATGAAAGAATGCTCAACATCATTAATCAATAGAGAAATGCAAATCAAAACTAGAATTAGATATCATCTCACAGCGGTCAGAATGGCCATCATCAAAAAATCTGCAAACAATAAGTGCTGGAGAGGGTGTGGAGGAAAGGGAACCCTCTTGCACTGTTGGTGGGAATGTAAATTGATACAGCCACTATGGAGAACAGTATGGAGGTTCTTTAAAACTCTAAAAATAGAACTACCATACGACCCAGCAATCCCACTACTGGGCATATACCCTGAGAAAACCATAATTCAAAAAGAGTCATGTACCACAGTGTTCATTGCAGCTCTATTTACAATAGCCAGGACATGGAAGCAACCAAAGTGTCCATCATCAGATGAATGGCTAAAGAAGATGTGGCACATATATACAATGGAATATTGCTCAGCCATAAAAAGGAACGAAACTGAGTTATTTGTAGTGAGGTGGAAGGATCTAGAGACTGTCATACAGAGTGAAGTAAGAAAGAGAAAAACAAGTACTGTATGCTAACACATATATATATGGAATCTAAAAAAAAAAAAAAAAAAAAAGAAAATGGTCAGAAGAACCTAGGGGCAAGACAGGAATAAAGATGCAGACCTTCTAGAGAATGGACTTGAGGATACGGGGAGGGGGAAGGGTAAGCTGGGACAAAGTGAGAGAGTGGCATGGACATATATACACTACCAAACGTAAAATAGAGAGCTAGTGGGAAGCAACCGCAAAGCACAGGGATATCAGCTCAGTGGTTTGTGACCACCTAGAGGAGTGGGATAGGGAGGGTGGGAGGGAGGGAGATGCAAGAGCAAAGAGATATGGGGACATATGTATATGTATAACTGATTCACTTTGTTATAAAGAAGAAACTGACACACCACTGTAAAGCAATTATACTCTAATAAAGATGTTAAAAAAAAATTAGGGGGATCCACCCATGTTTTCAAACAATAAAAAAGAAAAAAAAAAGAATATTCACAAAATACAGTTTTGAATTGTATATTTATAATGTCTTGCTTTCTGAAAAGAATTTTAAATATGCATATATAAATATATGTGTATCAGTATATAAAATCAATATATATGTATATGCATGAATGTATATGTAAAATTATATTTATATAAATGTATGTGTATGTAAGTATATACAAATATATGTATCTATAAATATATGTGAATGTGTATATAAATATATCTATATGAATATAAATGTATGATACATATATATATTGCTTGATTTGAACTTTATAGAAAAGGAAGTATGCTTTTGTAGTGTTCTGTCACTTGTTTTATTTACTCAGCATTTTATCAAGATTTATCCATGCTATTGCATATAGCTTCAATTCATTCATTTTTACTGTTTCACAATATATCATTAGAGGAATATGCCATAATTTATTAATCCATTCTCTTGTCAATGAGCATATTTCAAATTTTCTTTTGTTACCTTTTTCTATAAAATTTCTTGTGTATGTATGCCTGCTGCATATTTTTAAGAATTTCTCTTAAGTATATATAGAAATAATTTAGTTTGAATTTCTGGGATATACAGTATGTTCATTGAACTTTACAGGAAATGTCACACATCTAGCCAAAGTCATTGTAACAATTTACAGTCATTACCAACGTAGAAGAGTTTCCACTGATCCACATTCTATCCAACCCTTGGTCCTGTCAGATTTTCTTAGACTACGCCAAGTATGTGAGTAGAAAATGGTACTTTATTTGGATATCACTTTATCTCATTTTCTTGGTTGTCTTTCCTTGGGTAAGTTCGAAACATCTCTTCATGTGTGTTTCCTTTGCTACAATATGTCTATTCACATCTTTTTACCTGTTTTTCTATTGGGATTTGTCTTTTCCTTATTGATTTGTAAACATTTTGATACGTTTTTAGGGTAATTATTTGTCCTTTATACGTGTTGCAAATATTGACTACAAGTTTGTATCCTGTCTTTTCATTTTAAGAAAACTTTTAATAAATATAATTTAAAATTTAATCAAATGTATTAGTCTTTTCTTTACAGTTAACAATATTTGTCTTCTATAGAAAAATTTTCACCTATATTTTAATTTAAATATTTTGAAGTTTTCCTTTTCATATTTAATTCCTTACTCTACTTGGACTTGACTTGTTTGTGTGTGTGTGTGTACATGTGCATGTGTGTAATAGTTTGAGTCAGAAATCTAATTTCCTTTTTTGCCATGTAGATAAATGATTCTTCATTCTCCACTTACTAGATAGTCTCTACTTCTGCCAGTGACTTGCCATTCTACTTCTGTGCTGCATGAATGTCCATATATGTGTGGTTATGGGTTCTGTATAATATTTTATTGGTTAATTTTTCTGTTTCTGCACTAATATTCACTGCCTTAATTACTATGGTTCTGTAATAAGTATTAATATCTGGCTATTCCCATTCTTTACTTTTCTTATTTAAATGTATAAAGTTACTCACCACTCCTTATGTTTCTTACTTAGATATGTATAGGCCATTTGTTATTCATATAAATTTTAGAATAGGCTTGTCATATTCCATACCAACTTTCTTGGAACTGTGATTGGAGTTATCTTAAATTAATAGATAATTTGGAGGAATTAATAGATAATAGACAATTTGGAGGAAAACTAGCATTCCAACAACAGTGAATATTTCTATCTAGTATATAGGATATATCTCAAGTTATTTTATCTTCCCTAGTATTATTCAGTAAAATTTTATCAAATTCCACCTATAAATCTTATAAATTTGGGGGAGGGTTATCCCTAAGTTCTTTATGGTTCTTATTTATATTGTAAATACTGTCTCTTGAACTTTCATTCCTAGTATTACTCCTAGGATACAGAAATGCAATTGACTTTTGAATAGTGAATTTACATCCAGTTACCTAATTAAACTCACATGATTTTTAATAACTTATTTGTGATTCTATCAGATTTTTATATAGACAGCTCATTTGCAAATGACAATTTTATTTCCTCCTTCCAATCCTTATGCTTTATTTGCTTATTGCACTACCTAGGATCTCAAGTACAATTTCTCATAGAAGTGGTGTAGTATTTTTATGTGGTGGTTGGTTCCTAGGGAATGCTTCTAATACTTTCCAATTTTGTATTATGTTAATTTAGGTTTTTTATGGATATATTTATTATATTTAGGTAATACTCTTACAATCTTAGTTTTGTTTTGTTTTTGTTTAGCTGATTCCATTTTCACTTTATGTATTCATCAAGTTCAGATTACTTTTTTAGACCAAGGAATTATTAAAATAGGAATGCACCCTAGATATAATCTTAATCTAAAACTTTCATTATGGATTGAATTTTAGTCTTTTCTTTACATATGGAATGTTATAATGTATGTGTTTCACTAAATATATATATATATGTAAATGATTCATAAGCATCATCATAAACTTAAAATGTCTTTTCAGGTCCTCTGGCCATATTTTAATCAAGGTTGTTTGTTTTTTCGAAGTTGAGTTGTATGAGCTCTTTGTATATTTTGGATATTAACCACTTATAAGATGTATCATTTGCACATATCTTCTCCCATTCAGTAGGCAGTCTTTTCATTTTGTTGATAGTTCCCTTCACTGTGCAAAAGTTTGATGTAGTTCCATTTGGTTATTTTTGCTTTTGTTTCCTTTGCGTGAGGAGACATATCCAAAAAATACTGCAATGATCAATGTCAGAAAGTATATTGCCTATATTTTCTTCTAGAAGTTTTACAGTTTTAGCTCTTATATTTAAGACTTTACTCCATTTTGAGTTTATTTTTGTATATGGTGTGAGAACATTGTCAAGTTTGATTCTTTTGCATGTAGCTGTCCAATTTTCTCTACACCATTTATTGAAGAGGCTGTTTTTTCCCCATTGTACTTTTTTCCTTTGTCATAGGTTTAGTGACCATATAAGTGTGGGTTCATTTCTGGGCTTTCCTGTCCCATTGCTCTATGTGTCAATTTTTTATCAGTACCATACTGTTTCTTATTATTGTAGCTTTGTAATATAATTTGTGTCTTCAGTTTTTTCCATCAATGTCTTATAGTTTTGTGAATACAGGTAATTTACCTCCTTACTTACATTTATTCCTAGATATTTTATTCTTCCTGATGCAATTATAAATGGAATTGTTTTCTTATTTGTCTTTCTGATAATTCATTGTTAGTGTAGAGAAACACAATAGATTTCTGTACATTAATATTGTATCCTGCACTTTCCTGAATTCATTGATGAGTTATGATAGATTTTGGTGGCATCTTTAGGATTTTCTATGTAGAGTATCATGTATCCTGCAAACAGTGATTTCACTTCTTCCTTTCCAACTTGGATTCGTTATTTTCTTTTTGTGTCTGAATGCTGTGGCAAAAATTTAAGTATACATACAGTATTGTTAGCTATAGGCACTATGCTCTAGAGTGGATCTCCAGAACTTATTTATCTTGCATACCTGAACTCTATACACTTGAACATCTCCTCCCCAATTCCTACTCTCCCCAGCCCTTGGCAACTATTATTCTACTCTCTTCTTTTATGAGTTTTGCTCTGTTAGGTTCTATATATGAGATCATATAGTATTTGTCTTTTTGTGTCTGGCTTATTTCACTTAGCATAATGTCCTCCAGGTTTATCATGGTGTTGGCAAATGGCAGGATTTCCTTCTTTTCAAGGCTGAATAACGTTCCATTGTATGTATATACCCACATTTTCTTATCTATTTATCCATCAATGGGCATTTAGCTTGTTTTGATGTCTTTGCTATTGTGAATAATACTGCAATGAACATGAGAGTGCAAGTATCTCTTTGAGATTCTGATTTCAATTCTTTTGGATAAATACACAGCAGAGGACCTGCTGGATCATAGGTAGCTCTATTTTTAACTTTTTGAGGGATTGTCATGCTATTTTCCATAATGGCTTTATAGCAACAATGTACAAGAATTCTCTTTTCTCCATATCTTTGCCAACAATTACCATCTTTTTTTCTTTTAATAATTGCCATCCTACTAGGTGTGAGGTGATATTTTGTTATGATTTTGATTTGCATTTCCTTAATAATTACTGATTTTAAGCACTTTTCATACACCTGTTGACCATTTATATATCTTCTTTCAAGAAATATCTGTACATGTCCTTTGCCCATATTTTAATGAGATTGTTTTGTTTTGGCTATTGAGTTATAGATGTTGGTTATATATTTTGGATATTAATCCCTTATCATATGCATGACTTGCAGATATTTTCTCCCCATTTCATAGGTTGGCCTTTTCACTCTGTTGAATGCTTCCTTTGCTGTCCAAAACTTTTCAGTTAGATGCAATCCAGCTTGAATATTTTTGCTTTTGTCTCCTGTGTTTTCAGGGTCATACCTGAAAAAAAAAATTGCTAAAAACCTATTTAAATAAATTTTTCTCTATGTTTTGTCTTCAGAGTTTTATAGTTTTGGGTATTACATTGAAGTCTTTGATACATTTTGAATTGATTTTTGTATATGGTGTGAGATATGAATCCAATTTCATTCTTTTGCATGTGGATACCCAGATTTCTCAAACCATTTACAAAGGAAGAGACTGTCCTTTCTCCACTTTGTATTCTTGGTTCTGTTGTCAAAGATTAGATGACTATACAAGAGTGAGTTTATTTCTGAGCTCTCTATTCTGTTTCATTGGCCTACATGTCTCTTTTTATGATGGTACCATACTGTTTTGATTATTAGAGCTTTGTAATATAATTTGAAGTCAGGAAATATGATGACTCCAGCCTTTTCATTTTTGGAAAGATTGCTTGGACTATTAAGAGTCTTTGGTGGTTCCATATAAATTTTAGGGGTTTTTTTTCTATTTGGGGAGAAAATGCCTTTTCAATTTTGATAGGGATTGCATTGACTGCTTAGATCTTTTAGGATAGTATGGACATTTTAATGTTAATTCTTCTAATCCATAAACATGAGTTATCTTTAATTTGTGTTTTCTTCAATTTCTTTCATCAATGTTTTATAATTTTCACTGTACAGATCTTTCACCTCCTTGGTTAAATTTCTCCCTAAGGATTTTATTCTTCTTGGTTCTAACAGTAAATGAGATTTTTAAAAAAATTTCTTTTTCAAATAGGTTGTTGTCTGTACACAGAAACAGAACTGAGTTTTTGTATGCTGATTTTATATATATATATATATATATATATTAAAATCATATATACTGCAAATTTTCTTGAATTTTAAAATTAATTCTAAGAGGTTTTTTGGTGGAGTCTTTAGGGGTTTTCTATATATAGGATTATGTCATCTGCAAACAGAGACAATTTTCCTTCTTCCTTTCTAATTTGGACACATTTTCTTTTCTTTTCCTTGTCTACTTGCTCTGGCTAAAACTTCATTACAATATTGAATAGAGGGTAGTGACAGTGCACATCCATATCTTGTTTGCTGATCTTAGAAAAAAAAGCTTTCAAGCTTTTAACCACTGAGTAGGATGTTAGCTGTGGGCTTGTCATTTATGGCCTTTATTAAGTTTAAGTACAGTTCTTCTATACCAAATTTGTTGAAAGTTTACCATGAAAAGCTGTTGAATTTTGTCAAATTTTTTTTTCTATCTACTGAGATGATTGTATGATTTTTATCCTTCATTCTTTTATGTAGTGTATCACATTGATTAGTTTGTGTATCTTGAACAATCCTTGCATCCCAGGGATGAATCCCGCTTAATCACATGTACCATTCTTTTAATGTGCTGTTCAATTTGGTTTGCTAGTATTTTGTTAAGAATATTTGCATCTGTGTTTATCAGAGAAGACTGACCTGTAGTTTTTATTTCTTGGTGTATATTTGTTGAGCTTTGGTATATCAGGGTAATGCTGGCCTTATAAAATGAGTTTGGAAGCACTCCCACCTCTTCAATTTTTTTGGAAGAGCTTGAGAAGTATGGCATTAATTCTTCCTCAAATATGTTGTGGAATTCACCTGTGAAGCCATCTAATCCTGGACTTTTCCTTATTGGGTGGTTTTGATTACTGACTCAATCAGCTTATTCTTTATAGGTCTGTTCAATTTACTATTTCTTCATGATTCAATCCTGATAGTTTACATACTTCTTCATGTCCTTAAAGCCTTGTATTGCTGTCTTCATATCTGAAGAAGCAGTTACCTTCTCCAGTCTTTCCAGACCGGCTTCAGGAGAGAAAGACCTTCACCACTCAGCCTGGATAGAGGTTCAGATGGTCTCTAAAACTTTTTTTAAAATTTTATTGGAGTATAGTTGATTTGCAATGTTGTGTTAGTTTCAGGTATACAGCACAGTGAATCAGTTATACGTATACATATATCCACTGTTTTTTTAAAGATTCTTTTCCATGTAGGCCATTACAGAATATTGAGTAGAGTTCTCTGTGCTATACACCAAGTTCTTATTAGTTATCTATTTTATCTTATTAGTGGTTTGTATGTCAATCCCACTCTCCCAATTTATCCCTCCCCCCTCATCCTCTGGTAACCGTAAGTTTATTTTCTACATCCATGACTCTACTTCTGTTTTATAAATAAGTTCATTTGTACACTTTTTTTTAGATTCCACATATAAGCTATATCATATGATATTTGTCTTTCTGTGTCTGACTTACTTCACTCAGTATGACAATTTATAGGTCCATCCATGTTGCTGCAAATGGCATTATCTAAAATTTTATAATTGTACAACTGCTCTACTCCTCTTATTCCTCTTGGGAGGGAAGATTTAGGATTATGTGCCTTCTCTCAATTCTGTAAAGCTAGACTGGGTACTAAGAGACTCTTGTTTATTTTCTTCAGGGCAGTGCCCATAGCAAATTGTGCGCCAGTCCCACAGAGATGAGCCCGTTGCTGATGTTTGTGTGTTGTGTGTTGAAGCTCCCAGAAGGTCTGTGGAGGTCCCCATGTGCCATCTGATGAGGCTTAGTATGTAGGGGAGTGCAGGTTGCTGGCTACAGGGTGTACATACAGAGTGCTAGGGATGCATAACAGCTCCCTGCGGCAGGCACAAATGAGGGGGTCCTACAGGGTTGTGGGTGGGGCTCTTGATGGAGACCCTGAACAGGTTATAGGATCTGTGACCTGTAGTTAAGACCCACTAGGTACTGTGAGGCCTACTCTTTTCTTTGTTCATAGCTATCCTTAAGTTTCTTATCCATGCCAATGCCTTCAGTGTTCTGGGTGGGGCAAGACATAAGTGGGTTTCTTGGGCAACATCCTATAAGGCTGGAGAAGCTGGGTACACACTTTGTTCTCAGTATTCCCCATCGGAGAAATAAAGGACTAAAGGGTACTTGCTTGGCCCTGAGGTGTGCTGCTTGGGAAGAAAATTATAGATGAGACAAAGAAATAGTTAGATACATAGTGATCTTGGATTTCAAGAATTAAGATTGTTAAATTATCATACTACCCAAAGGAATTTACAGATTTAATGCAATCCCTGTCAAAATACCCATGACGTTTTTCACAGAACTAGAATAAATAATCCTAAAATTCATATGGAATCACAGAAGGCCCCAAATTGCCAAAACAACTTTGAGAAAAAAGAACAAAGCTGGGGATATTACACTCCTGACTTCAGACTATACTACCAAGCCTCAGTAAACAAAAACAGCATGGTACTGGTACAAAACCGATACATAGACCCATGGAAACAGAATAGAAAGCCCACAAATAAACCCACACACCTCTGGTCAACTAATCTATGACAAAGGAGGCATGAATATACAATGGAAAAGGCAGCCTCTTCAATAAGTGGTGCTGGGAAAACTGGACAGCTATATGTAAAAGAATAAGATTAGAACATTTTCTCACACCATATACAAAAATAACTCAAAATGGATTAAAGAATTAAATGTAAGACCAGAAAACCATCAAAGCCTAGAAGAAAACATAGGCAGAACACGCTTCGACATAAATCGCAGCAATATGTTTTGGATCTGTATTCTAAGGAAAAGGAAACAAAAGCAAAAATAACAAATGGAACCTAATTAAACTTAAGAGCTTGCACAGCAAAGGAAACCATCAAGAAAACAAAAGAAAACCTACTGAATGGGAGAAAATATTTGCAAACGATATGACTGATAAGAGGTAAATATCAAAAATATATAAACATATAAACAGCTCATACAACTCAGTATCAAAAACACAAAGAACCTCACTAACAAAAAGGCAGAAGACCTGATTAGACAGTTTTCCAAGAAGATACACAGATGGCCAATAGGCATATGAAAAGATGCTCAACATCACTAATTATTAGAGATATGCAAATCAGAACCACAATGAGATATCACCTCACACCTGTCAGAATGGATATCATGAAAAAGTCTACAAATAATAAATGTTGGCGAGGATGTGGAGCAAAGGGAACCCTCCTACACTGTTGGTGGGAATGTAACTTGTTGAAACCACTGTGGAAAATGTAATGGAGGTTCCTCAGAAAACTAAAAATGGAACTACCGTATGGTCCAGCAATTTCACTCCCGGGTATACACCTGGAAAAAAGGAAAATGCTAATTCGAAAAGATACATACACCACAATGTTCATATACATTGCAGCAGCACTATACATCAGCCAAGACATGGAATCAACCCAAGTATCCATCAACAGACCAATGGATAAAGAGGAAGTGGTATCTATATGTACAATGGAATATTATTCAGCCATAAAAAATAATGAGATTCTACCTTTTGTAGCAAGGTGGATGGACCTAGAGAATTATACTTAGTGAATAAGTCTGAGAGAGGAAGACAATACTGTATGATATCACTCATATGTGGGAATCTAAAAAAATAGTATAAATGAATGTGTATTGCAAAACAGAAACAGACTCAGAGAAATGGAAAACAAACTAGTTGTTACCAGTGGGCAGAAGGAAGTGGGGAGAGACAAAATAGGGTTATGGGATTAAGAGACACAAAGTACTATGTATAAAACTGGTAAGCAACAAGGGTATACAGTATAGCACTAAGGCTATAGCCATTATTTTTAATTACTTTTAATGGCGTATAATCTGTAAGAGTACTGAATCACTGTGCTGTATACCTGAAACTATTATAGTATTGTAAATCAACAGTACTTTAAGAAAAAAAGAATAAAACCTTACAAAACTAGAAAAAATGTTGCTATTTAACTGATATTGGGATAAGAAATAGCCTTTCTTTTCAAACATGAGTATTAAGAAATCATTAAGAAATTATTGGTAAAATTTATTACACGTTTTTTATTATTTACAAATACTAAAATTACTGTACACACAGCTTAAGAGCAAATCTTGACCTGGGCATAAAATATTTGCAAATGATAAGCATAGGATTAATTCTCTTAATATATTAAGAATGCTCGTGAATCAATAAGACATTAACATTGTAATATAAATGTGAACGATGATTATACAGAAGATTCAGAGGAAAGCTACAAATGACCAACATGAATTTGAAAATATGTTTTCTTTAAATGAATGTAATTAAAATGACAGTAATTATAATATTTCATGTCTATCAAATAATTTGAGATTTCTTATAAAAGGTAATATTTAATTTTATAAGAGCACAGTGACATATCTACTAACTGACCATATTGTATAAGGAAGAAAATACATATAATCAAATAATTACACAAAAGTATATAATTTCAAAGTATATTCATTTCTATGATTGAAATGTACACAGTTCTATGAGAGCATATAATAAGGAATCTGAATTCTGGACAGTTAGGGGAGGTTTCCCTTGAAAAGTGATGATTGACCTGAAACTTGAGGAATGATTAAGGGTTAAACAGATGAAGAACGTGAATTCTAGGAAGAGGAAAGAACCATAACAAAGATCCTGTGGTGAAAGCCCAGGGAATAAAATGGGCATTACATTAAGATGAGTCTGGTGGTGGAGACAGAAACCAAAACATACAGGGATTTGTAACGGTAATGAAGTCTGGTGTTTATTCTAAGAGCAATCATTTAGTTTTTGACAGTGGTATTTACTTCGCGCTGTGGAGACTAGATTGGAGGAGATTAGGAGAAGTTTGCAGGAGCTCATTTAAGAGGCCTGGTGCAGATATCCAGGAAACTGGTGATGGTAATTTAACAAAGGAAATGAATAGAAAATTCTGTAACAGTTTCATTTTTCAGATAAGAAAATGTCAAAATGTTCTTTAAGACTGCATTCATCTAATATGGTTTATTTCAATCAGTCACTGAAATTGCTTTTCCTTTGAAGAAATAGGCAAATAGGCAATGATATAAAACAGAGTGAAAGCCATACTTATAGAATGCACCCTAACACTGTAGGCATAGAAAAACTAAACGAAGGAGGAAGAGGAAAAGAGGAAGGAAAATGAGGAGGAGAAAAGTCTATGAAAATATTACTGGTGTCTTTGTCAGGTAGGAGTATAAATGAATTTTATTTTCAATTGTACAGCTTTCACTATTCATTAGATTTCATGCATTAAGTTCATATTGCTTTTAAAATCAGAAAAAAAGATGAGGTATGATAATATAATTTAGTTCACACTTCCATTAGAAACATAAAGCCAAGAAAAATGACTTAAAGAAGACCAAGAATCACAGCTGATAGAATTGCATGAGTAGTGCATTTAGTAGATTAATTAGGTGGCAAAGCAAATATGCCACCTAGATAATTGAGAGCTTTGAAAGGAGTGGTCTTGGTAACAGTATTTTCTAGAACATCACTAGCAAATTTATCCATTCAGTTCCTTTTAAGTGTCTGAAACATTTATGGTCCTTTGAGGCTCATGATTCTTGTGAAGATTTTCAAATCAAATGCAGATGCCTGACTGGGCCAAAAAAAACAAGTCAAATAAGGGTAATAAGCTTCATTTGTATGATTTATATATTTTTAATTCCTGATTATTCTCATTTACTCCAGGTTTTATTAATATTGTTAGTAAATAATGTGAGCAGAAGTCAGCACTGCCAGTTAATTAAAGCCACAAATTCTCCATGCAGACTGCTGAGGATTGAATGATGTCTCCTTTCTTACTAGATTTTGTGACTTGGGACAAGACATTTAACATCTTTGTGTCTCAGATTCTTCATCTCTGAAGTGGCAATAATAGTATCACCCTTATAGAATCTTTACAAGTGGTGGTATGACTTGCATAGTGATGAGGAACATGATTCTAGAGCCTGAAATATTCTCAGTTCCTCTTCTATACAGAAGGCAGCCAAGCAGTCCCATCCCCAGGTTGCTTTGTCCAGGAAAGGTTGAAGCTTCTGCATAGTCTCAAGTGTTTCCTTGAATGTGAGATCCAGAAGAAAAGTCTGGAGCATTGGCACAAAGCAGTTCACTGACTTTCCAGATGTAATACATTTTCATTTTCCTAAACACACGGCAAGCCCCAAAGGAAGAATGCACTGTGTATAAAACCAGTCTCCCTGAGCTGTTCATTATTTATAAACAACTTAACATGAACTCACATACTTATACTTATTTCCTTATATGTGTTTTATACTTATTGGTTTATTTAGATAGTGTTTGGATTAAGTCTTCAAATTTAGCATTCTGAAAATATTTAAATATTTCTGACAACTAAAAAGTTTAGTTCTCTGCTCAATCCTTGACCAGTTCTCATGGTTTACGGATTAACTGCAAAGCATGATTGCTTTCGTCTTCATAGGTAAAGCTGTCCTACCAGTATCTGAAATGGGGAAGGGAAGAATGTGGTGGGTGTTTCTAGGTATCAAGGACTCACTGGTATCTTTGAAGACTTCAGGGGACTGGTATCTAAGTTGAACTGAATTCAGATTTGAAGTTATGAACAAGGAATTCGTTTCTGAACTTTGTTAAATTCTTTAGTTCTAGGAAGTTGATGTGTCAATGAGTTTCTTATTGACTAAAAAGTGCATAGTGAAAAATCAGATAAGTCACATCTATCACATTAAATGTTGATGGAAGAAATCACATACTTTGCTTTTGGAGTCACTGATATTGCAAACAGTCCAATATGTTTATAGTTCTTGTCATAGGTACACAGGAGTTTAACAAACATTTTGGGTGACTGGATGATGTCTTTGTTACAGAGGGTTAACAGAAATCCTTCTCCTGAAGAGTTATATTGTGAAGACTCAGTAGATCAGACTCAGAAGATGGTGAGAGGGGCTTTGGCTCTGCTGGTTATTCAGCAACCAGAGGATCAGTTAAAAGAAGTTCAAATTGTAGGGTTGGCTTTACTGGAAGCTACCAACTCATTCTATTATTCTAAATATTATGACATTTCTTTCTCACTTGTAAAATTGGAAGAGATTTTGTGGGAAGAAATAAGTGAGTAATTGTCTTGGATCTTTAGAAACAATTGTGATTACACTGAAGGCAGCTACAGTAAATGTAAAACTCTTGGACACTTGAGATAAGCCATTTCTTGTGCAGATCCCGTTTTCTCAAAGTGTCTGCTTGATCACACATCCAAGAACTCTCAGCTCCTAAATTTCTTTGCCGCTTGAGTAGTTTTGAAAGATGGATAGAGGTCGTTATTTCACATCAAAAGTAGATTCAATAGTGATGTATAGAAAATACTGTAGTGAACAATCTAGGGCTTCTAGAACCACAGCACTAATTGCCCTGGGTTACAAAAGTATTGGTTACTAATAGCTCTTAGCTGAGTCTTTCTCTGGCATTGGCCTTGGCTGAAGGATCCACCTCACCCAAGGTTGTACTCCCTTCCCTGGGCAGCCTGCATCCAATATAACTGATTATTGAGGAGTTACAAAGACCCAACCTCATTGCTTCCACTTGGGACTACTCTGAAGGGCCATTCCCAGTTCCAGAACTTCCTGGAGGACTGGCTGAGTCCTCTGGTAGAGGACTGCATTGCAGTTCAACTAGTCCCAACTTTGCCTCCCACAGAATATTGTCATTTGGTGGGTTTTCCAGACATACAGGGCATATCTCCTCTAGCCTGTTCTTTTCTCTCTGCCTGTTGATCACTGTCTCAGCTGTTTGTCACAGTGGTTCTAGAATTACCACTTCATTTAAAACAGTCTTTTGTTTTTTCCAAGCTTCCAAGGATCATCCTAGCAGTATCTTAACACTTTTTTCCTAAAGTCTTGCCAGGGAGTTAAAGCCTATGTCCCAGAAGAGTGGCAAATAAACTCTCACTTATCCAGCTTTGTGTTCTGCCACCTGATCCAGCACCTTGGGAAAAAAATCTCTTGACCCCTGCTAATATATGTTAATGAGATCTGACTGATTCTTTGGCATATACTCCTTTTCCTTCTTGAGCAGACCTAACCCTTCCCTAGTTGGGTTATATTGTAAATTGACCCTAGATATTGGTCTGGTGGTCAGGAGAGGAAGTGAAGACAGATCCTGAGAGGAATGCATATTGTCTTGCAAAGCAGAAAGGGAAGCACCAGTCTTTAACTGGGATATGTGGGCCACTTCTGTGAGCTCATAGGGATCAGGAGGATCTAGGAATTCAAGGTTTTTGTTAAATTGACCCAAATGGCCCCATCCCTAGATTCAGGATTCCGTGCTTTACCAGTAGACTTCTAATCTTGGCATATCAGATTTGCCACCGTTAAGAAGTCAACTTCCTCTGGAGCTCTACTACTCTTATAAAGTTCTTTTCTTCCCTTCAAGCTGCAGAGTCTCTTTTTGTGCTACCAAGAAGGCCCTTCGACTTTCAGAGCTCATATTTAATTAATTATTAATTACTGTCCACACTTGCCATTAATCTGGCAAATGTGTTATTTTCCACCTCTGCCCATATATGAGCTCCTTGATAAGACATGTATGCTCCAGAGGGTAGGAGATATACACTCAGAAGATTCATAGACTGACACATCAATGAATTTCACAGTGGTCAGGAGTATATCTATGTATCACCTCTAAAATAAGAAAATTTTTACAACTCATACTTCTCACCGCTAGGAAGGTAGCACAATGCCTTGTAGGCCTCTTTAGGTACTGGGAGGCAAAACATTATACACTTGGGAATATTTCTTGGATCCATTTACCAAGTGACGTAAATGCTACCTGCTTTTAGTGAGGCTCAAAGAAGATAAGAGGTCTGTAGCAAGTTCAGGCTGTAATATAAACAGCTCTTAATATGTGGGCCAAAAGGTCCAGCAGATCTTAAGTTACTAGAGATTTTTATGATGAGGAAATATACCATGTTGAACTTATAAGCCAGCTGGTATCAGATAGCATCTACCATCCACTGCTTCAGTGCTGGGACAATAGGCTCATGAATGGAGTAGCCAGGATGGCAAGATGGCCATGCAAGGGCCCAAACCATCTGTTCCCACTTATCAAAACTTATCTAGCTACTGCCCCTTCTAAATATCCAACCTGCCAGCAAGAGAAACTAATACTGAGCCCCCATCACTTGAAAGGGTACCCAGGCAACTGATAGTAAACTGATTATATTGGGTCCCTTTTACCCTGAAGAAGGCAGCCTTCATTTTATCATCCCCCCTGACATAGGCTTGGTCATCACCACTATTTGAAGGCTACAGAATATTTAATCTGATGACCAGATAATCAAATATCCCATATAACATCAAATCAGACCCCAAATCCCACCTACAACAAAGGGAGTGTGGTAGTAGGTCTTGACACATGGGAGCCCCCTGCCCAGAAGCTGCCAGCCTGATAGGGGGATGCAATGGCCTTTTGACTATGCAGCCCTGGCATCTGCTAGGATATGTTACTCTACTAGAATGGAATGTCACTGTCCAGGATGCACTATACCCTCCAGGTCAGGGGCCAACAAACTGCAGTCCAAGCACCATATCTGACCTGCCACCTTCATTGTAAATAAAGTTTTATTAGAACACAATCATTCTCTTTCATTTACATTTGCCTATGGTTGCTTTCACACTGTAGCAGCAGAGTCGAGTAGTTGTGACAAAAAAAAATGTATGGTCTGCAACACCTAAAATATTTACTGCTTAGCCTTTTACAAAAAAACTGTACTGACACCTGCTCTAGATCAGTTATTTCATATAGTGCTATGTTCCCAATAGGTTGAATAAATTGGTTCATGAACCAAGGTATGGAAATCAGTATAGCCCCACATATCATCACTTCCAGTGACCCACTTGGGGGAAATGTATATTTTCCAATCCAACAGCTTTATGCTCTGAGGCTAGAGGGGGTAATGCTTTTATTAGGGAATATAGTAAAAGTCCCATGTAATTTTAAGGTATGGCTGTCATCCAGTTACTATGGGCTCCCCATACAAAGAGATCAGCAGGAAAGCGTAAATTACCCTGAATACTAGGGGAAAGTAAAGTGGCTATTATACAGTGGGAACAGGAAAGAATATACTTGGCAGCCAGATGATCCAGTGGGGCATCTTTTGGCACGGCCCTGCAGCCCTGCTTAATGTTGATGGTAATAGTAAAGTCTAGTAGTCATGGCCTGAGCATGTCATGGTGACCAGGGACTTGGATTCCTCATGAAAAGGGGTCTGGGTCACCCACCAAATAGCCACCTAGACCAGCAGAAGTGCTAACTGAGGTTGAAGGGAATCTAGAATAGTTGGTAGAGGAGAGAAATGCTGAGCCTCAGTTGGTGTCTAGAGACAGCAATATGCGGCCCGTAGTTTATCCCATTAAGCAACCCTTGTATAGTTCCCCAGAAAAAGAGACCAGCTTTAATTCTGGAAAATAAGCTCCCAGATGGGAGGAATTTACAGTAGGAAGAAAATGGATCCGAGTGGCATAACGAGGGATAATTTCTTTCTTCTCTAACTTCGCCAGTATCATTTCGTACCATTCTCCTCTCTCACTACATTCCAATTACATTGGTCTCCTTTATCAACACGCCAAGACCTCAGACTTCTAGGCCATTGGATTTTCTTATTCTTCCTGCCTGGAATGCTTTTCCCCTAGCTTTTTCCATAGTGGTCTCAATTTCCTCCTTCAAGTCTCAGTTCAGATGTCATCTCCTCTGACCAGGTTTTGCCAGACCACCTTATCTAAAGCAACCTTCCCAGATTATGTTCTATATTACCAGCCTGTTTAATTTATAACACTTACCACAGTCTATTGATTATGTTGCTTATTTAGTTATTTGTGTCTTCCCCACTAGAATGTAAGTTCTATAATGGCAGGGAAGTTGTCTGTCTTATCATTGTTTTCCCAAGGCAGACAGTGACAGGCATATACTAAGGGTGCAGAAATACTTGTCAATTCACTTAATAGATAAATGGATTAAGAAAATTAAGGAGATCTGTGTGGGAGGCAGAATGAGCATTATTAAGCATTCCACACTGTGATGTTGATGCAAATTTCTTATGCTACATTTTGAGAAAGAGTTGTTTAGTGGTTAGGAGGTTTAAAAATGTCTTTGAATTATTTCTTACAAAATTTTCTTTTTTTTTTGGCTGCTTTGGGTCATCATTGCTGCACGCGGGCTTTCTCTAGTTGCAATGAGTGGGGGCTACTTTGTTGCGGTGCATGGGCTTCTCATTGCAGTGGCTTCTCTTGTTGCGGAGCACGGGCTCTAGGTGCACAGGCTTCAGTAGTTGTGGTGCATAGGCTCAATAGTTGTGGCGCACGGGCTTAGATGCTCCGCGGCATGTGGGATCTTCCCAGGCCAGGGCTCGAACCTGTGTCCCCTGCATTGGCAGGCGGATTCTTAACCACTGCGCCACCAAGGAAGTCCCCCAAATATTTTGATGATAATAATAATCTATAATTTTATTGAGTTGTCTGCCATATGTCAGCTCTGTGCTTACTTACCACTATATGTATGTTACCACATTTAATCTTATGACAACCCTATTATCGTTTCCATTTTACTGATGAGGAAGCTGAAGCTCAGAGTAGTTATGTACTCAGTCAAAGTT
Source organism: Balaenoptera musculus (assembly GCF_009873245.2). NCBI lineage: Eukaryota > Metazoa > Chordata > Mammalia > Artiodactyla > Balaenopteridae > Balaenoptera > Balaenoptera musculus. The sequence goes on from NC_045788.1 coordinate 98,017,581, forward strand.
TATACAGTGGTAAGGAGATTCAGAACCAGAACTGAGAACTGTCTGATGCCAAAACCAACGCTTTCTTGTACACAAGTACATGAGTGGGTCCCCAAATCTGTTGCTCAGAGTTGATTCAATAATACTGTTCTCTGGTCCTCTCCACTTTTTTTCTTTTGCCTTGTCACTAAACAGGAAGGAACTCATTACTCCAGCCAGATGGCAGCCAAATCACACCTCTCTGACGACAAACTGACTGCCTTTACTCCAAATGCCACATGAATCTGAATGTTCAAATCACCCTTTCAACATACTGCCAGGAAAAAATACAGGGGACATGATTGAATATATCAGACATAGTCTTAAATCCCTTAGTGTGGAGAGGTTTGAAGCTTTCAAAAATGGAAAGGATATTTCAGGCTGTTAGATGTCTTGCTTCAGACTGCTGGTTGAAAGACGTTACCTTCCCAGAAAGGGTAGGCTTGAGGAGTCTTAGGTGATATTTCAAGAACTCATGATACTAAATTGAACTGGAAACCTTGCCAACGCAGAATTTTCCTAGGACATTGCTTTTTCATTCTGCTATTGTCATCATGAATATATATTTGTTCCATAAATGTACACGTATTAGATGCTTTCTAGTAATGATGACTGACTACTCCCAAAAAACATTCTATTTTGGTCTTGAGGCTGTTTCCTCTCTACCTGTTGGACTCATCTTTATCCTGAATAACTGTCCCACTGGAGAACATAGAGCATGACTTTGTAGCTGTATTTTCATCAAAGGAGTCAACCAGAATAAAATGTTGTAGAATTAATGTCTTGAGTTAAGTTCTAAATTCAATTATCTTTTGTTGGCTGTTATCATTATGGTAGTGACAGAAACCAGAAGAGGAGACAGGAGATTGACTGTTAACTCTGCTGCTTAGAAATAAAAGTAGAGGCACATACTAAAGAAGCTTTCATTTATTATCTAAGAAGTAAATGGAGAACAATAAATGAAATAACTTTTGTTAGTTTTATAAATTTTATAACTTAGTTCTGTTTAAAGGCTACTTAAAGTGAATTTACTTCAGTAGGGACCAAAATTTCACATTTAACAATGAATGAAAGACTTGTTGAAATTTATATTGAAAAATAAAACTAAAAATTATAAAAGTATATTTATTAAACCAAGTAATATAATTAAGTTATTAAATATACTTCAGCCTATGCTAATTTTAGGAAGAAATAAAATGTAATCAAGTTCTCCCTTTTGTGGTGGGGAAATCAGGCAAAACCATTTGATATAATGTTATGGCATCCGTCATTCCACCTTTGACATTTACAGACATTAAGTGTCATTTTTGCAAAGAAATGTGGAAGCTTCATAATTTTTCCCAGTGGTCTTTTACAATTGTTATTCAAAACCATTTTCTTTAGAGTATTCTGGCATCATTCTTGCCTTTATTTTCATCACTTTAAAACTGGACTAACTCTTCCAAGTCATTATTTGTCAATAGCAATTACTTGTGATTCCTCAGCACCTTTTTCTTGTAAGATTGGATAATCATCCATAAACTGATAAGATAGTTTCTTAGAATGGGCAAAGGATTAATGTAATTACTAATAGAAAAAGATGTCTGAGTGGAAACTAATCTTTAAATTAATATTCTTATCCTTTGACTTTCGCTTTCCTAAAGAACAACATGTCTGCAGAGACTTAGTGAATAAAAATTCATAGAATAGAGGAGTAGTTTATAAGAAAAGGCTGTGGAGTGAGAAAACATCTATTAGTCAGCTCAGGCTGCCATAACAAAATACTGCAGGCTGGGTGGCTTAGACACAGAAATTTACTTTTTTTTTTTTAGTTTTGGAGGCTGGAAGTCCACGATCAAGATGCCATCAGGGTTGGTTTCTGGTGAGGGCTTGTGTTCCTGGCTTGTAGATGGCCCCTCCTCATTTGTCCTCACCTGGCCTTTCCTCTCTGCCTGCAGGAAGAGAGACATCTCTGGTGTCTTTTTCTTTTTACAAGGACACAAATCCTATCAGATTAGCCCCCAACCTTATGACCTCATTTAACCTTAATTATCTCCCTAAAGGCCCTATCTCCAAACAGAGTCACATTGGAGATTAAGGCTTTCAGCATATGGATTTGGGAGGCACACAATTCAGTCCCTAGCAACATGTGCTCATATCATAGCTCTCTTGCTTCCTCCCTATTTCATCTTGGACAAATTATAAACATCCTTTAGCCTTAATTTAATAATCTATGTGATATGGATAATTACTCAACTCATAGGGTTTTGACATAAGTTAAAATAAGTAGTGTATTTTAAGGACTCAACACAGTTCCTGGCATAGAATAAGTGCACAATAAATACTGGTTGTTGTTATGGGTTCCTGTTGATACCCTAGTACTGATTAACTAAGAACAGTAAGAAGGGATTGACTCCTTTTCTTCATGGCAGTGAGAAAATGGGGAAGCTGGGTTTTGTGGAGAAGGGATAGAGTGGGTGGAAAAAGCTACTAGGAGGAGGGAAAAGCAGACTGAGTCCCTGAGGTGTCTAGCAGGAGTAAGAAGAAGGACCCTGCCCAAGGAGTCTTGGTGCTCAGTGACCCAAGACATATGAAGTTTCCCAATCTGTCTGTCTTTCGCAATAGGCTCAAAGCTCAAGGAGAAAAATGGCCATGTTTTATGTACCTTTGTATTCCTGAAATTATCTGACGTATTACTTTACCTATACTCAATGATCAGTATGTGTTTATAGAATTTATATGGTATTTATTGATTTAGTTATTTATTATTTAATTATGATCAGCCTGGCTCTTGCCTAACCAGTATTTTGGGGGTCCACCCACCATAGATGATTAATTGGATCACCCAGATTATTCTGAAGTATCTAAGTTTGCTGGAGTTTTAGAGAAACACAACTGTGTTAGTCTAACTCAGGGATAATCATGACAGTCCTTCAGTTGCTTAAGAGGAATATTGAGACGAATCTGGTATTCTATTGTGCATAGAAAACAAAAGTCATTAAATAAATACCCAACCTCTCTTTGAAGTCATTCACTCTTCAGCCTTGCTTTAAATTTTTTCCTGTTTATTGATACTGGTGCATTTTAGTGGGTTTTCTCTCTCATGTGTTCTTTTGCTCATCATTGCTGTTCTGTGGTTTCTAGATTTAAAAAATTTTTTTCTCCAGGATATTCTACCAGGTTGCTCCCTTTTTTTAGTTTTCCTCTTCTTTCTTTCTTTTCCAAAACTATAGAAATTAAAGATGGAAAAGACACATTGCTCATCAAATCCCTCCTCTTCCAGGGCTGGATAGTCCTCTTTAATAGAGCAGTTTTTCCACTGAGCTGAAAATGATTCAAGTGATGGGGTTTTCCACCCACTTCTGTGAATGACTCTTCCACAGACTGACAGATCCCATTACGTGGTCATTTTCTCCCTTATGCTCTGCCTACATTTTTCTTTGCTCAATTTAATTCTGTTCTCTTAGTTATACCCCTTTGCATAGCTCAAAGAAATTCCTCTCCCTTTTTGTTCCATAATTCTCTCAAATATTTGCAGATGGTTATTATTTCTCCTTAGTCATTATTTGGGCCAGCCATTTGAATTGGGTCTTTCATCTTTTCCTGTTATCCAGTGCCTATAGCTTTTTCAATCTTTTGGTATTTGTGCTCAAAACTTATCATTTAAAAAATGTTCTGACTGCTTCTTGAAATGGAAAGGTCCCCAAATCTCAGCGTGAGACATTTCTTTCAGAAACTTCAAGGTGAAAGCCACACACCTTGTGGTCTCATATACCTATAGTTTTCTGTTGTAATATCAAGCAATTGTGCTTCTTCTTTTTTTTTTTTTTTAGGTGCCTTTTTTGGTATTCCATTTCTATTTGTGTTTCTTGATTCAAATGTTCCAGGTTCAAATTCTATCTGTTTCATGAAACCTCATTCACAGCATTTGGCATTGTTAGGGGAAAGGACAAATACTGCACTGTCTGAGGGAAAAGGATACTGCTGTCACGGAACATTTAGAAATATCCTAAAACAGGTACTATTCCTCTGAAAGAGGGATACATTTTTCCTAAAATGAAGTTTTAATTAAAGAAGATAATTTTCCCTTAAAATTTTTTAAAAATCTAATTACTCATCCAGTGTGCTCTCAGATTTCTAGGTTCATTTGTGGCAGAGTTCCTTACTAACCACTGCGAGAAATACCATTGAATATTGTGTTCTGAGAAATAGATCGTTTCTTTAGACCTGCCATATTATTTTATTAGCAACATAAATAAAGATGGTGTGAAGTATATGTACAGCAAATCTCCAAAGGGCCCAAGGTCCGGAGAATTCCTGAACCTCGCAAGTTCCCTGAGTCTCCTCCTTCTTGGTCTCCTGGGTGGTCATTGAATAAGTCAGATGTCCTTTTCTCATATCTAATGGATTTTTCTGTTTGTCAGTGACTATTGCCATGAACGTAATTACCATTCTTTCTTTTTCCTTTATTCTTGTTGCTGCACACTCCTAATATTTTGCAGTGCCAATTGAAGCTACAAGGGTAAGTTGTTAACAACATTTGCTTGTTTTCTGATCTTGGAAATGATTGAAACTGTAAGATAGTTGCTTGTTAACGTGGGATGTCTCAGTATAGACCTGTTAGGACCATCGATAGAGGCCAATAATAGTGTAAAATACATGGGTTTTGGAGCCAGATGGACCTATTATAGAGACTTATCTGTGCCTTGCTGTGAAATCTAAAGCAAATACCTTCTTGTTTTCTTTTCTCTCTCTCTGAATTGGGAAATGTGGCTAGTGATTTACTAGTGATTGCTTTTTATCTTTAATAGCTTATTTACAATAGTTATCTCTACAGAGTGTATCAAAATTAGGTAATTGTTATGATCCCCACTCACTGTATTTGTTTGGCCAATCCTGCTCATCATCCTCATAGAAATCAGACCCTTAGGATGGTTATACTTTCCAAATAAATTCTTCACCTGTCTTCCGAGTCCTGAGTTTGCTGAAGAAGTATTTTGCTTCCTTGCTAATGTATTTTTCCCTGCACAGAATGTCTTGTTTATGGCATCATTCATGCTTACTACCTATATTATAATTTTCGACTACATTAAAAGCATTTACTCAGATTTCACTATGACTACCATGATTCGTTGCTCACGATTGTCTTCTATAAACACTTGTTATGTCTAGAGAGTTAGCACATAATGTTCTTAGTGAGGGTGCTTTCTCAGGAATTGCTTTCAGCCAGAATACGTGGAAAGAAAGGGCATGTAATTTCTGAATCCTTGTGAAGTCTGATAATGAAGGATATCTTGGGAAGGATATGAATCTTTATAATTGTACTTTTTTCTTGTTAACGCATCTATAGCTCTCTCTCTTTTATTATTTTCCATTGTAGTAGATGGAAAATTCTGATGCTCATGGGTGGCCTCCCGGAAGTGAGAGAGAAAAGTAAGGTAGAAGCCATAGGTGTTTTTTATGACCTCCACAGTGGGGTGAATACCAGGGGCAGACTCAACAGGAGCCACCTTGGAGGATGGCTACTGCAGTAGTTTACCCATTTTGTTTAATTGAGATTTAATTGATGTATTGTAGATTTATATGCAGTTGTAAATGACTATATGGAGAGATGCAGCACACACTTTGCAAGTTTTCCCCGATTTTGCATTTTGCAAAACTGTAGTATAATGTTACGACATTGACATTGATGTAATGCACCAATTTTATCAGCTTTCTCAGTTTTTCTCCTACTCATGGTGTGTGTATATGTGTTTGTGTGTATTAAGTTCTATTCAGTTAAATTAGATGTTGGTTCACGTATCCAACACCTCAGTCAAGATACTGACAGTTCCAACACCACAAGAATTCTTCCTCTTGTCTTTTATAACCACACCTTCCTCCTTCTTGCACCAACTCCCCTCCCCAACCCTGACTCCTGGTAATCACTAATCTGTCCTCATTTCACAGGCAAATTATTAAACAAACTATAGTATATACCTACCACAAAATACTACTCAGCAATTAAAAAGAAATGGACAAATAATGTAAACCGAACTTAGATGATTCTTCAAGGAATTATGCTGACTGAAAAGTTCTTCTTATTCTCTCTCTCTTTTTTCTTTTTTTCTCTTTTTTCTTTCTATTGATCATTTCTCTTATGTTTGAAGAACTTCTTAAGCTAATTTTAACAGGAGGTTTGCTAGTAACAAATTCTTTACTTTCTTTCCCTTGAGAATGTTTTTCCCTTAATTCCTGAATAATGATTTCTAAAGATATAGAATTCACAACTGATCCTTTGTTTTTTTCTTTTAGCACATGAAAAATATTGTGTCACACCCTAATGGCCTCCTGATTTCCATGAGAAACCCCACTGTTATTGAATTGAGGTTCCCTACAGATAATGTGTAGTTCTGTCTGGTTGCTTCTAAGATTTTTTTCTTTATCATTAATTTTCACAAGTTTATGAAATGTCTTGGTGTGGATCATAGTTTATACGTTTAGGGGATTTGCTCAGCTTCTTGGAACTGTAGGTCTGAGTCTTTCATCAAATTTGGAAAAATTTTCAGGCATTATTTACTCAAATACCTTTCAGTCCCACTTCGTTTTCCTCTTCTTCTGGAATACCAGTGATATGAATGTTGATTTTTCTTATTGTCTCTCAGGTCCCCGAGATTCTGTTAGTTTCTTTTGGTCTGTTTTCTCTATGTTGTTCAGCTTAGGTAAATAACCAGCCTACTGTTTTTGTCCTCAGGTTCATCTAGTCTATCTTCTGCCATCTCCACTCTACTATTGAGCTCATTCAGTAAGTTTCTATTTTTGTTATGGCATTTTTCAGCTCTATAATTTCCATTTTGTTTATTTTTTATAACTCTATTTCTTGCTAATATTTACTATTTTTAAATTTTATTTTAAGAGAATTTGTAATAGATTGTTAGAGTATTTTTATGAAATTTCTTTATAGTTGTTGTCAGATAATTCCAACATCAGATTCATCTTTTTTTAAATTTCAGTTGATTGTCTTTTCTCATTCAAGTTGCAATTGTCTTTGTTCTTGGTATGGTGGATGGTTTTCTATTATATTCTTGATGTTTCTTGTCTATTATATTAGAGGACACTGCATTTTAATTAAATCTTTTATTTCTGGGAGCAGTACCCTGTTTAGATTTATCGCATGAGGTTTGGTGTACTTTGTAGACTGTGATTCCCATGGTAGTTTTATATTTAGAGCCTATGTGGTATTATTTTGGTCTAGTTGGTTGACCTGGTGATGCTGGGGCACGTGTTGTTCCTCCCAGTGTTGCCTGAAGGTGGAGAAGGGTTACCCCAAGATGAGTGTGCTGAGTTTTTCTCAGTGGATGAGGGCTGATACCTCCCGGTTGTCCAGTATCTCTGGGCGGGGATGGGAGATTCTCAGGCCTCTGGGAAGTGAGCTTCCCAGACAAGGCTGAGTCTCCTTTGCCGGTTCCACTTCATGTCTACTGCAAGACAGGAGTATCAGCCTCTGCAGGGAAGGAGAATGCTCCCCAGGCTCCCTGTTTTGGTATGGCTCCCAATCCATTCCCCTACCTAAGGAGTCCTGGCTCACTTGATGTTGTCAGAGGGACTCCTGTTCAGTCCAGGGAAGTGATGAGCCTACCTCAGCTGCCTTCTTTTGTTAGGGTGGGGATCAGGAAACATCGGGCCTCTGTTGGGTAGGCTATCACTGTGTCATTCCTCCAGTCCTGGGCTCCCAAACTAGCTTTCTTTCTCTCCCCATTTTTCAGAGTTCTTCCTTTGTACCTTATACCATTTCCAGGATTTATAGCTGTACTTGCCAGAGAGGAGCAGAGAAAAACAGGTCTACCTCATCTAGTAGTGTATCTTTTAAATCTTCAACTTAGGTAAATTTTAATTCATTTATTCCTTCATCATTCACTGAGCACCAATGTGGGTTTGGCACCATTTTAAGTATGGCAGTGCTAAAGAAGTACAAGATTCCTGTCCTCATGGAGTTACATTCTAATATTTCTTTGATTATCACTTTTACCACATCTATTTATTTTTTCTTCTTATGTTTTTGCCTATGATTTTCCTTCTTAGTATTTTGTAATATATGTTTTAAAACTATTACAAGCTATTTCTTAGTGATAGCCAACTTATTTTAATTTATCTAATTAATTTTAAAGTTCTTCTGGTCCAAAAACTGTTATGTGCGTGTACTCTAATTTATCTCTTAATAAGATTTTGATTAGAGTTTCCTTTCTGTTTCTGCCATTAGTTATGCTTCCACTATTCTGTTTATTTGATGCTGCCTTTTTCCCACAAGCAGTCACATCCCCTTAAATGACTATTATTACTCTTATCAGAGGTGTAGATGGGACAGTAAAATAATGCATAAGGGATTTTTCTCTGGAAATTGGTGGAGATATGTTTGGCAAACTGAAGCTTCTCTGCTGAGGCATCTCAGAGGAAGCCTTTTCTAATTTATTGAAAGTAAGAATGGTTTGCAATTTCTCTCTGGGGCAGTGGCACTAGGGAAATGGCTTGTTTTTCCCAGAGCTGCATATAGCAAGCTATATTTTACCCACTCCAATAGGTTTAACTTAATGGCTGGCCAGATCCCCAGTATGAGTCCCACCCCATGATACATAGAGAATTGGTGCTTTGTTTTTGCAGAGAAGCAGCCCTTTTTCCAGGACACTGGGCTCTCAATTACACCCTGTGCATATACCTGATTCATGAGGCTATAAGGTTTAAAATATATCTGCATTCTTCCCAGCCAAGATTATTTTAGTGGTTATGTCCTCCAACAGCGAATGGTCATGGAAAAGTACCATCTAATTTAATTGCCTCTGCCAGTTGGAGGAAAGAGAGAGGAAAGAACTGGAGTATGTGTAAATCATGGCTGAATTCACATTGGAATGGACAGAGAGTTACTAGCAGAAAAAAAAGATGAAGGTTACAGTAAGGGTGAGGACATGAAGAAGTGTGAGTGCTTCTATGGACAAATCTTATAGCATTTGTATTTAGAACGTGAGAAGAGGAGACACTTAGGGGAAAACGTACAAGCATGGGGTTACTGAGACCAAAAAGACGTAGAAAAAAGGATATAATCTTTACCTTGATGTATGATTAGAAACTCCTCCCACCTGGAGTTTTCTTGAGTGACAGTAATGTATACTTAATCTTTAAAAAATAATGTCTGAGTATTGGATCAAAGTTTCTCTGAATATAACACTTGGTCAGGAAAAGCCAACCAGTGGCTACGTTTTATGCAGATTAGAAAAGAGTCCCTAGGGACTTCCCTGGTGGTCCAGTGGGTAAGACTCCGCACTCCCAATACAGGGGGCCTGGGTTTGATACCTGGTCGGGGAACTAGATCCCGTATGCATGCCACAACTAAGAGTCCACATGCCACGACAAGGATCCTGTGTGCCGCAACTAAGACCCCAAGCAAACTAAATAAATAATAAATAAATAAATAAATAAATATTTTTTTAAAAAAAGAAGAGAGTACCTAAATTAACAGGTAAAAGTCATAGATTTTGGAGGTAGGCAGTACTTGTTTAAAAACCTGGCTTGACCAATTACTTGCTGGAGTTTTAGGAACATAGTTAACCTCTCCAATCCAATTTTCATACCTGTTAAATGAGGATATAGCTTCCTATGTGGTTTGGGATAAATTCTAAAGTCCCCAAATGTACTTTTAAAAGACTATTATAATATGTCCATGGCCTCCAACCTCCTCTCATTGCGCACACCAGCTCAAGGAAACCAGGACTCATTTTAATTCCTTGAATATACTATAATCTTTCACATGGCTGTAATCTTCCCAAAGATTGTTCCCATTGCCTATAAATCACTCCTCTTCTCTCTCTTTTCCTGCATAACTCCCATTCATCCTTCAGGTCTCAGTTTAAACATACATTTCCTCTGTCTACATGTCCCTTAGTCTAATTCTCCTTCTGTTCTCTCATAGTGCCCTGTTTCTTTATTATAAAATTCAAAACATTTTCCTATGATTATCTGATTCTTTTCTGTTTGGGTTCTGTCTTCCCCATTGGTTAGGGACTGTCTCAGTCTTGCCATTATAGCTTCTGTATTTAGCAGAGCTCCCGTCATATATTAAGTACTCAGTAAATATTTGTTAAATGTAAAAACAAATGAGCAAATGATGCAGTGCCTAAAATGAAGTAAGTGTCCAATTAATGGTGTCATTACCAGATCCTCTCAACTTCATTATTGGCATGATTATATTAGCCATTAAAATGGCTGTAAGAAGAGAATGCTAGAGTTCCCTTAATCTCAATACATCGTTTGTTATAAACTTTCAATTCCACAAAGTAAAATAAAAAGCACTGTATTTTTTTATTCAACACAGATAATAACCCACATATCATGTAGGGAGTCAGCAGCCCTTTTGCTAAAATTTATTCCATATGTCATATCAACAATAAGTCACACACCAATATTTTCTAATAGACTTAAAAGAAAACCTAGCAGTTACTTCTAAACACCATGAAATTGCTAATGTGGAGAGAAAAGCACTGCTTGTCATACTTAAAATCCCAGGAGTCAATCAGATTTGTTGTTACCATATAATTTTTCCTTCACAATCCTTCCTGTCTGCAGAGCCCACACATAGGAAAGAAAAGATTTCTCTTTTGTAACAGTGTACAAAATAACCATAGAAAATTCTGCTGTTTCCCACAAACCAGAACTAAGGTAGCTCCTTCACATTTATCAGACTACTGGGTAAGTTGCCAGGAGCCAAAGTACTTTCCAACTATTTAGCTCAAGGGGAAAGTTCAAGACCCCACCAAATCCTCTTGAGATATAGGAAAAGTAACAGATGAGGACAACTCCTGTCAAGGTTACTTTTGTTTCAGCTCATCATTCTCACTGCCGAATTAAGAAAGATTGAACAGCTCCTGCGAAATCTAGCGTGAAGAATATTATTTCTCTCAGGACCATTAATCTTTGAATAATTTCCTGGCCAAAAAGATGGATCTGGACATGCCAGACAAATTCAAATTAAGAGACTGTTGCTTAATTAAAAGAGAGAGAACCTGGATATACTGTGAGTTGGAAAGTAGCTGACACAAGCAAGGGACTTCATCTTTCTTGCAGTCGGGGGAGTTGGGAAAGACTTCTAAATTGGCTGATAAGAACCCATGACTACAGATCCCATGGAACCAGGCTTTGACATCCAAGATGATTCAAAGGTCCACTTCAGTGAGAGTACCTAAATCTCAGACTCACAAGTATCTCTTGTCATTATTGTTTGCTTCTGTCTTCCCCACTGTCCTGTAAGTTCCTTGAGGTCATGGACTGTCTGTGTCTTCGTTGCCACCACAGGCTTGCAGTCTTGTCAGGTCCATGAGGTGAAACTCTGGTGTCCTCATTTTGTCCTTGGCAGGCTGACTAGGGGCCCAAGGCACTAGTGCTCATCTCATCCCCTCACGTAAAAAAATATTTTTGCAGTCCACAATGGTTACGAAAGAAAGCTTCAAGTCTTCCCATTAAATTAAAGCACTGACTGTCCTTCCAAATGGAGGGCATGCAATGTCCTCTCTAGTGGAGACATAAACCACGTCTCTGTACTGTTTTCAATCTCTCATAGTGAAGGGATCAACCAGGCTGTTTAAGAACTGGATTTTATTTATAAAATGTCCTTCTTTGGACCATCTCTCTCTTTATTTTAGGGCTTAATGTTAATAGAGGCGAATGCTATTTTAAAATAACATGTTCTTCAGATAGTACCAAGCATTGGAGGCTGTGTGGGATTATAATAGGAACCTTCCCGTACCAGTAGATTGCCTATAGCCCATTCTAGTAAGCAGAACTCAGTTTTAAAAAGTATAGCTTTACCATATGGCCAGAAATTGAACATCGAGGTATATACCCCAGAAAAGGTCTCACACAAGTCTACAGAGGAATGATGTTGTTTGTGGCATTGAGGTATTGCAGCCAAACTGGTGTCTGCCTCTAGAGGTTGTGATTTAGAGCACATTGTGGAATATTTACAACAAGAGAAGAAATACTTAAGTACACATGAGTAGATTTTTTTTTTAAAATTAATATTGAGTATTGAGTGAAAAAAGTTGGAAACATAAGATATTCACCATACCACGCATCAATGCATTTCCCTTTCTATCTCTCTCTCTCTTTCACACACACCACACACCACACACACACACACACCAGTCAAATAGCTATTCTAAGATGCAAGTAGAATTAACTAAAAACACATTAGGATGGGAGCCCATGGAAGGGCAAGAGTAATAGAAGTGGGAAATTGTGATAAAGGGGATTTAAAAAATAAGTGAGAAAAGAGATGGGTCTTGCATGAACCAATGGGGACAATATACTATGAAAGAATAGGGTGAACTCAATCTGAATTCCTCTTTCCACCTGAACAATACATATATACATACATATACACACATACACACACACAAACATACGTGCATACAGACAGGTATTATGATAATCTCTCAAGGCCCCTCAGCCTCCTAAAGTCACTGCAAGAGTCAGAAACCTTTGTGACACATAGGCATCTAATGGGGGTGGGGGGGGGGAGGGTAGCCCAAGAGCAGTTCACAAATAATGTTGCCTAAATCTGTCTTCTAATCCTGGCTTAGTCACTTCCTCTCTCTGTTAAACTCCCTAGGTCTCAATTTTCTTATCTACAAAATGAGCATATCATACTTGTTACATGGGTAGATAGTAATGAGGTAATATTTACAAAGAGCTTAACATAGGGTTTGGCACATAGTGAGCATTCAAATAATACAAATTTTATTTCTCCCCTCTTTTAATCCCTCCTTCTTCCTTTTTTTTCCTACTTTTTTCCCCCCTGCTTAAAAAGAGAAGATGACCTATTTTCTCAAATTGGATTAATAATGATCAACTTTCAAACACTCCCATATTGAACCCTCTGTGCTTCATATATGGTATTTCAAAAGTGAGGTATATTATCCTAACGATCCTGCCATTTGATGCTAATATTATCTTTTCTAGATGAGAATACTGAAGCTCAGAAAGACTAAGAAATTCAGTCAAAGCTTATTCAGATATTATCTAGAAGAATTTAACCATACTTTCTCAACCCTCACAGAAAAACAAAAATGTTTGAGCACATAATTCTTTTGAGGTATAATCTCACACTTAGCTACTCTATGTATGGCTAAAAGAGTACCATTAAATGGATACAGTGCGACACTGAGTTTTTTCCTTTTCTCTGAGTGGGCCAAAAGTGTCCACAAATTGAAAAAGGCAATGGGTCAAGAGAGATATAAGGAAGGGAAGAAACGAACACACCTTTGAATAATTATGTAAAATGTTGACTCATTTGTGAGAAGTTTATGAGTTAATTATGAATATATTTCTACTCCTTTCATCAGCTTAGACTGTACAATCTCTGAAAATAATTTATTTAGGGGCGCCACGCTAACATGGCTCAACAGTTACTCACTGGCCCAATCAAAGGAGGAAACAGGTTCGTCTGAAACCCATGCTGATGCACAGTACCTAAAGAGAAGTTGCTCGAAGGGCCCATGCCTCACCTGAACTGGGTTTGTGGAATGTCTAGCAGCAAGTGTTCTCCCTCCAGGTCATTTTGTGGAACCTGAAGTGTGACAGTCAATCCTGTTTAGCAGAATCTCCCAGATGATTGCTTTAGAGCTGTAGTTCTCATCACTGACTGCATGTTGGAATCACCTGGGAGCTTTAAAAAATGCTAAGGTTTGGGTTCCACCTTGCAGAGGTTTGGATTCAGCGGTCTGAATATCAGTATTTTAGAAGCTCCACATTAGAATTATCTGTCTGAGGATCACTGCCTTAAGTCTGTTGTGTTGGTACAGCCTTGTCTGATGGCACCGTGGAAAAAAGAAAGGGTCAGGGCAGTACTGCATCTCACTCAACGTGACCTTTCCAGGTGAGAAGCAGTAACATCCTTTCTAGTGGAGGGGCGTTCTACAGTTCTGCAGACTGCAGGGTGTCTGTAGTCCCTAATTACCAATGACCTGCATTAGGGAGATGGAAAATGGTCCTAGGCCAGACGTAGAAGCAGTTTAGAGAAGCACAGAGGCTGGGAAGCAATATTCAAGGAGAGATAAGTCAGGAGCCATTTCAAATAAGTTAAATCTAAACTTACTGCTTTTTTCAGCACATTTTAGAAGGAAGCTGAGGTTATAGTGGCAAAACTCGAATTCAGTCTCAAAACCTGGGTTCTTTCCACTGTACCACAGTCTTTTTCCATGACTCATAGCCCAGTCTTAAATATATATGATTCAAGCCCAATGGCCAAGCAGATACACTCATTCCTTGTACCCTCTGAGCTTTTACTGCCTGTGAGCTCATTTCACACTCTCTTACTTAATGCCTCCCGCCTCCATTCCATTCATTAAGGTGTAGATCAAGTTCAACCTCCCTCTGAGGTCTACCCCCAAATACCCCAGCCCTCATTGCTCCCTCCCATCTAGATATCAATTTGTTTTCAACTGGCATCAGATGGACAGTTGTTACTTAATGTCTGCGTGTACTTAAGTTCTATTTCTACAATTAGATTTTAAGCTTCACTTGAGTAGCCATACTGTTTTACTCTTTTGTGGTTCTCATATTCCTTGGCAGAGTGCCAGCCACATAGTGGGTACTTCTGAGATATATGACTAAGTGATGGATTATAGGGATTAATAATCCTCAATCTTTTCAAGGAAAGTACATAAAAATAGGTAAGACAGAGTCCCAAGAGGTAATATGATAAAGAATTATCATGTTAAACTTAATAATGAAACTTTTTAATGAGAGTGGCATCCTTGCTGTGCACCTGTGTTCAACAATGTGTAATCACATCATAAGCACAAGACACCCACCCCCAACCTAACATTTAGACACGACGTCATTCTTCCTATGATTCAGTTAGATTATTTCACATTCAGCTATCTATGACCATTTGTTCCAGAGTTTTCCTTTCTTTTTTTTTTTTAAACCATCTCCTTGATCTCCTCCTTGTTTGAAATCTGTGGCTTCAATATATTTTGTTCTTTACTAGAAATTCTAACTTTCAATGTCCCACTGCAAATCTGGAGTTTGAAAGAGAGCTTCTGGGGCATTGAGATAATTTTTCCCTCTTTTCCAAGAGCCAAGTTTCTTCCCCCAAATTTTCCCAAATGCCACAGCCAATTATGACCTGAATACCTCAATGAATTCCAAGGAAAAGTACCACTTTGCTTGACTGACCTCACTGTTGGGACTGTCTTGCAAAAGGCTACTTGAACATTTGTTTTTCTCCTTTTGAGAAAATACTACCACTAGATTGTTTAAAATAATTTGCTATTACTCCAGTTCTTTTTAACTACAATTTCAAAAGTTTCTTTTTTGTTTTTTGTTTTTGTTTTTTGTTTATATAATATTACCCTTGCTAGATCTCACTTGTCCTTCTCTTTTTATTTAGGAGAACTGAGAAGAATGGCTTTATTAAGCCATGAAGGGTGTTGTGCATTCAAGACTCACACCCATTCTATGATAGATCAACGAAAGTTTGGCCACGGTTCAACCTACATGGAATTTTGATTACAGAACATTGGTTATCCATTCTAGTGTGCATCCAAATAACCTATGGACCTCTGTGTGTCTGGTCCATCCCCCTGAGATGGACTTAGAGAACCCTGCACGCCATCAGTTAACAATTTTGCCTTTTAAGAAAACAGATGGGTTTAGTAAACTGTGACCATCGTTCTTTTTTTTTTAAATTTATTTATATATATATATATATATATATATATTTTTTTTTTTTTTTTTGGCTGTGTTGGGTCTTCGTTTCTGTGCGAGGGCTTTCTCTAGTTGCGGCAAGCGGGGGCCACTCTTCATCGCGGTGCGCGGGCCTCTCACTATCGCGGCCTCTCTTGTTACGCAGCACAGGCTCCAGACGCGCAGGCTCAGTAGTTGTGGCTCACGGGCCCAGTTGCTCCGCAGCATATGGGATCTTCCCAGACCAGGGCTCGAACCCGTGTCCCCTGCATTGGCAGGCAGACTGTCAACCACTGCGCCACCAGGGAAGCTCCATCATTCTTAACTCACCCAGATCTCTCGGCCCCTTCTGCTGAAAATAAACTACGTGTTATGGTGAGGGAGAGCATGTAACATTTGCAGAGTTCCCATTCAAACTCCAGCTCTATTTAGATATGAGTTCTCATTATGTTAGGTTTCCATTAGATAATAAAGAAGAGCAAGGCCCTTAGAGTAAGGAAAGAGGTAAGAAGGTTATGGTACAATATTCTCATGAACCTTCAATTTCTGGCTCTACGTACAAGCGTATAGACCTCTTCAACACAAGAACAGTTGTTCAGTTGCCTGCTGTTTTCTCTCCACCAACAGTTTGATCGTCAGCTCTGTGCAAAACTCCTCTGGGAATACCCTGTTACTAGGAAAACCAGCTCTGCTTACAGTACGGGACTGTATTCCCTCATGTCAAGAGGCTGGATAGTTTGGGATATCATTTGTTTATTACTTAATATCTTGTTTAATAGGAAAAAAGAAGAAAGAGCAAACCATTTGGTTTCTGCTCTGTGATGTCCTGAAACCTGCGTTTCAATGGGATTCATAGTAAGACCTAGCCCAAAGAGGGTCTTATTTAGGTCCGACAACAGCAAGACGAGGTGCCAAGATATCTGAATTTTTAAAAGCTCCACAGGTGATTTCAATTTGTCCCAAAGGTTTAAAACCTCTACCTAGAATCACTTGAGGAGTTTGTGAGAATGTGTGCTGTCTTGTGTTTTAGTTGAGAGCTGCCTAGTAATGGAGCACAGAGAGAGGACTGCCATTCGCCAGACTCACTCCTTTATTTCACAGTCACTGTGGAGGCCCTCCTGAGTGCTGGCATTCTATTAAGTGCTGTTACATCCACAGTCCCTGCCCTCCAGGGGCCTACAGGCTAGTATCTTTCCCTTAGATGGTACTAGGGAAAAAGAGGTAGAGTTTTCTAGTTACTCCTTGGTTTAGGTCTGGGCACTGTTACTTAGTAACAAGTCATTGAACCTCTTGGACTTCGGTTTCCTCACTGGTAAAGCAACGATAATAAGGCCTTCACAGCATTACTGTAACTGTTAAGTGTGATCATATATAAATATGCATGAAAAAAATTTAAGGTATTACTTCTATTGACTATCACTCAGATTCTTTTTTTTTAACCTCTTTTTTTGTTTTGTTTATCTTTTCCATTTAGTCAGAGACATTTCAGCAATTCCAACTCCATTCATGACTCACTATGCAGACTACAGGAAAGGAGTTAATATTTAGTCTTAGTTTTTTTATCTTGCTAAAGTGGGTGTCAGACTCCAGGAATGCTATAAAAATAATTTTTAAAATAAAAACAAGGCTTTACATAGTATGATGTTTGCCATCACTAAGATTCTATCGTGAATATATCTTTGTGATCCCAGAAACTTGCTTTTAGCTACATTAGTCACGGCTTTGGAAACTGCCTCTTGGGTGTGGACTGTGTTTAATTCAGGGTTAGCCACTTTCGCCAGCTTCCCATCTTGTACAAATCACTTGCCCTGTTTGCATGGTCTCCTTACCTTTGTGCTGTAGAGCCCCCCTTGAAGATGGGGGGGGATACTATGATGCTATTTTGATATGGATATTATTTATTACAAATCCAAAAGGAATACAAATCTGGAGTCAAGAAAAACAAGGGTGAAAGAGAAGTTAAAGAGTCAGTTTTGCCATGCTGGCCTTCATCTAAGATCCCACTCACTTTATACCTCTTCTATAGCAATTGACACTTTTTAACTTGTATTAAAAGTATGTATTTATCAGCTTCCATTTGCTACTAGAATAAATAACTATGAATTCAGTGACTTACAAAATTTTTTAGCTTACAAGTCTGGAGGTCAGAAATCTTCCATGGTTCTCACTTGGCTAAAATCAAGGTGTGAGCAGGACTGTATTCCTTACTGCAGACTCTAGGGCAGAATTCATTTCCCTGCCTCTTCCAGCTTCTAGAGGCCACCCATATTCCTTGGCTCATGACCCCTTCCATCTTCAAAGCCAGCAGCAGTGATCTGTCTGATCATTTATATCCCCCTCTCTGATTTTAAGGAATCATGTGATTAGGTTGAACCCACCCAAATAATCCAGCTTAATCTTCCCCATCACAATGTCTGTAACCTTTGTCACATCTGCAAAGCCCCTTTTCCCATGTAGGGTAACATATTCACAGGTTCCAGAGATTAGGGAGTAGACAACTTTGAGTGGCTATTAATCTGCCTACCACGTGTATGCATGTTATTTCTTCTCCTAGATTGTAAGCTTCTTGGGGCCCCAAATGTGTATCTGACCTGTTGTTGTACTCACCACAGAATCAGTCCAAGTGTACTGCATACATCAAAGAGTTTATCTGGCTTTGGTGAATGATCCAGCAGAACTCAAAAAATTTTAGATTCACTGGAGCAAATGGCAAACTCATGGGGTTTCAAGAATTCCGGAAAGAATGACTATTTAGGTATTTCCAAATCCACTGGAAAATTCACGAACACTTAAATAATTTTGTAAGTATAGGATTACAAAAGTTATTTTTTATCTTCAGTGCTTATCCATGATTACAGTTATGTGACCATCTTACATATTCCAGGATGCTGTGATGGTGTTACTTTCCAGCTGGATTTCTGTCTGTCAGTAGAACTTATGCCTGAGTGTTTTCCAGTGAGGATAAGCAAAAGTCAACAATTAGAAATAAGGTGCCACAGGAAAGACTCAGTATTGCCTATCAGATGTCAGCCATAACAGGGTCAAGGGGAAATTAAATATTATAGGGCGGGCTTGGGTTCTTGCCCTGGGTAATTAACTTGTTGATAATTTGCAATGTTCACTTCTTGTAGAATTGAATGTGATGTGTTGCTAGACTCCCCAAAGGAGTAGCTTTTAAGAAATGTGTCTTATATGGTTTGCATCACACAGAGTTCTGCAAGTTGTGCAAGGCAGTTACAGACTCGGAAATCTATAGCTGGCAAGAAAAATAAATATTTCCGTATTGCATTTAGCAATTGCTATGTATTAAGGTAATTTTGTTTAAAAATTATTAAGGGCTTTGTAGCACAAAGACCCTGCTAAATTACACAAAAAGGATTAGATTTAGGGGGTGGGGTAGACTGGGGGATATTGGATATGCAAGCACAGATGGTCTTGATCAACTCAGAACACTCCAGAGCTGAGAGGGAAATGTATGTTTTGTGTGGTTACATATGTTGTAAAGAAAATTGCCCCTGGTTCTTTCCTGTAAGAAAGTACAAGGAGGGAAGGGAGGGGGGAGGACAAGATCATGCAGGGAAAGGTGAAGCAGACACAAGAGCTGCATATGTAGCAGATGTCTGGCAAAGGGAGGAGCAAAGAGAGGGTAGGGAGACAGGGGAGCCAAATTCCTTCCCTGGCACATCAGTGACCAATGAAAGGAGGGATCTTCTGTGCCAAGGATCAAGGGTGCTGAGTGAGTATCTGTCCTAGGGACATGCACCTTGGAATCTAGGTGTAACTCCTCAACTAAATTGACTGGTATGGCAAACATCTCATCTTCCCATGAGGAATAAGTTTATACAGAGATGCCTCTAATCTACCCAAATCCTTCCTTTTCCCCAAGGACCTCAGATACCTGGGAAGGGCATGGGCAACTTTAGTGATTCTGCACTCTTTCTAGGCATTACCTCACATAATCCTAACAAGTATACTATGAGGTAGGTTTTACAGTGTTGCCCCATTTTACAGATGAGGAAATCTAGGCACAAGAGGTTAAGTAACTGGCCCAGGATCATACAGCTAGTTGCAAGCAGATAGTCTGGTCCCGGATGCCCACTTTTAGCCCTTCCCTGCCTCCATCAACATTCTATGGTCTTACTTCTTTAAACCAGTGAGCCCCTTGAGAACAGTAACTGTGGATTTTCATCTTTGTAGTCCCCATAGAACCTGTCAGAACATCTATCCACAAAATAGATGTTTCATTTTATAGTAAATAAATCATTTACTTAAGGTTCTATATCATTTGTCAGAAACCGGAAAAAAACCCAACTCTTATATCTCTGTTAACAGAGATGTGTTATAAGAAAGACAGGAACCAGTCTCAGCAACTCCACAGCCAAACTGATAGAAAACTGGGGAACCAGTCAGAATGCAGCAGTGTCTTTAATAATCCACAGCTCTGGTGAAGCATGACAACCCCAGTGATATTCTGCCATGTTCATGTTCAGTTTCCCCTCTGCCTTGTTCTCTACTTATTCTTGCTGCCTTCAGGCTTTTACCCTTTGGTTGTGCCATCTATCTTCTTTTTTTTTTTTTTTCTCCTAAATTCTTTTCCCACTACTGACTCCAACTTTGTACATCTCTCCATCAGATTCCAAGTGACAAATATGATGGGATCAGTCATTGGACCATTTTGTTGAGTAGAGTTCTCCAGCTGGACCCCTTCCTGGACCTTGCCAAGTCTATAGATGACTGCCTTTGGGTTGGGCCACATTCTTTGGGGGTGGGTGGGGAATTATAAGATATAAAGTACAGCAATCTATGGATGGAGAACCACCCTGAAGGGAGCCATGGGCTTGGAAGGGACTCCAATGCCTCTCAGAAGGGTATATCATTTGGTTTGTCTTATAGAGTCACATTGAAAATGGGCAAAGTTATATCCCCAAGGGTTTTAAAATCTAAGAAAATGCAGTGTCCCCAGCATACATAACAAGACAATGGGATAGACTAAGAACAACTTTGCAAACAGTACTTGGAGACCTAGACTTTAAAGTTGCACTAAACATGCTTTGAATGTGTTGAGATGAAACTTGGATGTTTTATCCTTCTTCAGAATTCATTTATGGAGTCAGTTAATCAAACTTCAAAACATGGTAAAAATAAAAACAAAAAGCCTGCAACATACTGTATGTACAGTTATTCTAATTGCCAAGGGACTATATGGCTTTTAAAAAATCACAATCCTAATGATAATCATAGTATTCAGTCTTGGCACAATATAAATCAAACTCATTTAAGAAACTTAGAAAGTACGGAAATAGTTACACAGAGCATTCTTTTTTGTCACAGTCTTAAATTTGCAATTCCCTGTTCCCTTTCAGAATGCCATATGGAAAAGAAACAACATTTTAAATGGGTTTCTAAAGAACTGCATTTGACATGAATACCAAAAAACTTCACAAAACCACGAAATATTTGGCTAGCATAGAGCCTATTGGAGGTTTTAAAAAGTCTGAAGACAAATTGTTATGTTAAGAGAAAAAGTCTTCAGACCATGGCTGACCTATCAACTGACCAATAACTTTCTCCACCGAATATTTAAATCACCCAACCTTCAGAACTAGAGACTTCTCTAATTAAACAGCTTTCCGCCCAATGGTTTGGAATGGGTCAGCAAATTGCTTTGGTTCCCCTGGCATGAGCATGCAAAATGTCTGGTCTGGCCAGCCATCCAGACTGCTTTCCCATACATCAGGGATCCAAAGTAATTTCACCAGACACTCTAAAGTGCAATTGCAATTTGCCAATTTCCATCTCACGTATCTTCCTAGAAAACAGAGATCTACACATGGTCCATAATATGTTTGCCCATGGACTGAGACATAGATAGATCTTGGAGGATGTCTCAGAAACCCAGGAATGGTTATACTGCTAGCGACAGTGCTAAATGAAGCATCTTTCATGTTGGGCATTGGTGAACAATTGCAAAGTTTAAATAATAAAGAAAAAACGGATTCATATTTGGGATTACAGTTTGAGCCTTTTTAAAAGGGCATCTAGTTGTAAGAACACAGTGAATTCAGAACCAGTAGGTGACAAGGTGTTACAGCAATAGGGGTATAATGGACTTTCCTGAAGCCATAAGTCCTTGTAGAATTTTCATATAAAACATACTTACATTTCAAATTTCAAGTCAGCAGTTTCAGTAAAATTGTGTATGTCAAGGGAAAATATATCAACGGTGGGTTCATATTCTGATTTCCTTGGACTTTGCAGTGATGCGAATTCTGCTGTTCTCCTTAGAATGCCGGCCAAGACTGAAACATACTTGTTACAGAATTTCAGATGGTAACAAAACCAGTCTGGGTTATTCATAACAAATGCTGTGAGAGTTGAAGACATGCCACTTTAACTGAATGGAGAAAAACGGGGCATCTTTCTGAATATCAGTGGAGAAATCTGTAAATACTTAGCCATTCTTCAATCTGAGGTCTCATGTGTGCCTTAGACTTCATTCTACTTTTTTATTTTTTTTAAAGATTAGTTGTTTTTTTTTTTAATAGCTACTTTATTTATTTATTTATTTATTTATTTATTCATTTATTTATTTTTGGCTGTGTTGGGTCTCTTAGTTTTCGTGTGAGGGCTTTCTCTAGTTGCGGCAAGTGGGGGCCACTCCTCATCGCGGTGCGCGGGCCCCTCACTATCGCGGCCCCTCCCGTTGCGGGGCACAGGCTCCAGACGCGCAGGCTCAGTAGCCGTGGCTCACGGGCTTAGTTGCTCTGCGGCATGTGGGATCCTCCCAGACCAGGGCTCGAACCCGCGTCCCCTGCATCAGCAGGCAGACTCTCAACCACTGCGCCACCAGGGAAGCCGGGAAGCCCCCATTCTACTTTTTATGAAAAGAACTGTCTTTTGGGCATAGAGAAAACAAGGTTTCCTACACCCCCACAGATCCTTGCTTTTTCAAAGCCTGGTCAATATTTGTTGGCAACTCTTATTCTCTGACTTAATGGTGGCTGCCCGGAGTTGAGCTTCCTTTATGCTCACGTGTCCATTGATGAAAGCTCTGGCTCAGCGGGGGGCAAGAGAACAGGAAGTTCAAGGCCACTGTCAGAGCCTGCCTCTGTTTAGCTACTTAAGCAAACACCAGCCTTGTTCCACATGGATCACTGCCCTCTGTCTTTGGGGGTTGTAAGTACCCACCTTTATTGGCCTGCTGTGTAGCTGACATTTCTAGCACTATCATCTTTCGGAACCTAGCTGTATTTCATCTGGTTAAGAATGTCCATGGTATGATATTGCAGCATTTTGTACAGATCTGATTTGTCTTAAAAAATTGTTAAAAGTATATTCTAGAACTGTCCTGCCCAGTATGGTAGCCACTAACTACATGTGGCTATTGAGCACTTGAAATAGTGCTGGTCCAAATCCAGATGTCTTGTGAGTAGAAAACACACATTGAATATAAAAAACTTACTACAAAAAATTAATGTAAAAATCCCAATAATGTTTACATTGTTACATGGTGAAATGATAATATATTGACTATATTGGGTTAAATAAAAATAAAATGAAAACTGTAAAAAAAAAAAAAATGTCCATGGTATGAGAAGGCTATAAGCTGAAGCTAGCACCTAGTAAATGACAGAGCCCCACAAATGTTGTGGAAGATTGCATGAAGTTTATACGATGGCTATTACTTTTGTAACCCTAGAGGGGAATGGAACTTGTTCCTTAGGGGAGGACATGCTTGTCATTTAAGGCAGTAGTGTGTAACCTTGGATAATCACACACAGCATAAAGACACTTAATAAATCTGGTAAAAGATAGTGGGGAGGACAGCTGAACAGTGGGATGGGGATGGTGGGAAGGATGGGAATGGATGGAAAGTTTCCAGAAATAAATTTTACACTAGTTCATGGCTACTTCTGCTCTCCCAATCAACCTCTCATCTTGGACTGAGCAAAGAACCCCAGAGTGGAGGGGAACAGTGGAAGCAGATCAATGAATTCTCCATTCTGCATTCTTTCCAACCCTTTGACAAAGTGTTCTAGAGATATAAATACACGTATGTGTATGCAAGTCTCTAATAGCTGCCAAGGTAGATGTGTGTAATACACCTTATTCTATATTTCAAAGCTAGATTACCTGTCAAGGCCTCTTTTTGGCTCTCTCGATCCATGATTTTATAGTTCTTCATGTCTTCAGTGCCCTTTTTATTTCATTCATTTGTATTCTTCATAGCATCCTGGTGATCAGTACTGTTAATTCTGTCTGACAAATGAAAATTGGACTTGGGGAAACTATGACTTGGGCAATTCATCCCAATAAACAGAGATAAGACCAGGAAGCAAGCTTAGAAGTTTCCGGAACACAT
Source organism: Balaenoptera musculus (assembly GCF_009873245.2). Lineage (NCBI taxonomy): Eukaryota > Metazoa > Chordata > Mammalia > Artiodactyla > Balaenopteridae > Balaenoptera > Balaenoptera musculus. The sequence goes on from NC_045788.1 coordinate 98,041,654, forward strand.
CCTGTTGTGTAAGCTACTAAACCCCAGAATAGCTGCTTTTTACCATCCCTACTTTTTGTTTCATTTGCGTTCATTCAGGATCTTTTTGTTGTGTGACCCCACTGGCCTGTGGCTATTCTGAAATAGGAACTCTTAAGCGTTGTTGATCTTTCTGAGCTTGGCAAAGTGTCTCTGGGGAGTGTTCTAAGAGAATAAAGTATGTCCTGTCATGTAACTGTTGCTGAAGAAGAGACAGAGGACTCAAAGCCAGGAGTTCCTTGCTATACATAAGCCCCGTGACCTGGGTGAACCTCTTGGTGCCATAGATTCTCCATCCATATTCTCTGCCTCTCCTCATCTCACAGGGATATTATGCAGCTAAATGAAATGAAATTATCTTGACCTACTTGGATTTGATGAGCTCTTAGTTCTCTTCCAGTTCCAAAATTCTATAGCTCTTTACGGTGGGTAGAGAAGTTGAAAAAAGAGCCAAGGAGAGATTTTTTTAAAAGATCTATGGTTTTTATTCCTACTGGTAAACAAGTGATGACAGTTCTTCAGCTCCTATCTCGTCCTTGTCAACAACAGTCATTCAGGTGTAGGAATTTTATCCCCAGAGGTATTAATTGGGGAAAAAATCATTGGTCTTTTTAGTCCAGCTACCAATGCTGCAGTTTCCATGAATGGTGTATGCTTTGGTTGAGGATTTGAAGCAGTATCTCTGGCAATTCTATACCTTCTTCAGGGAAAATACAGTTGACTCTGTTTCTCAGTGTTAATTTACTCCATTTTTTTCTTCCCTCCTTCTTATATTTCCTCTCTCCCACTGAACTTCCTTTCTTCCTCTCTCCTTGTGCAAATAGCTCTTTCCACTTGAGTTTGGCTCACCTATAAGATCCATCATCTACAGATCATTGACCTCTTAGTTCAAATTCTTACCAAATGGGAACTGGATAGCTTAATCAGGTCTTTGGATACTCTTCCCTCTTGGGTTATGGGTCTATTTGGGTTACAATCAGCTGTAGGAGGAAGAAGGCATGGGGGCCTTCCACTCAGGGACCATAAACAGTGCAGACCATAATAGATCTACTTTGGTTTTCAGTCTACAATAAAAGAGCTCTTCCACAAACCTCAATACCTAGCTTCAGTTATAGATGATAAACATTGTACTTTGAACACACACTGTATGTAGGGTCAGGAAGTCTTTGTTCATGATCCTGGCTCTGCCTCTCCCAAACTATGTGAATTTCTTATTACCTAACAGTTTTACTGTCTGTAAAAGGGGGACAGGATGATAATAATAACTTCTATCCACCTCACAGAATTGTTATGAAGAAAATATGCCAAAAATGTTTATAAGTTTGTGAATATAGATGCCATGCGTTTATATATATTTATATATATTTTTTATGTATTTTTCCAGTTTTATTGAGATATAATTGGTGTATAAAACTGATTAGTTTTAAGCGTACAACATAATGATTTGATATACATATATACTGCAAAATGATTACCATAATAAGTTTTGTTAACCTTCATCACTTCAAATTGTTACATTTTTTTCTTGTGATGAGAACTTTTAAGACCTACTCTCTTAGCAACATTCAAATATACAGTACAGTATTGTTAACTATACTCACCATACTGTACTTTTTAGCCCCATAACTTATTTGTCCTATAATTGGAAGTTTGTACCTTTTGACCACCTTTACTCATCGATATTTTTTAAGTTTTTATATCTTTAAAACTTGTTCTATCTTCTATAAATCATACTGTATATAAAATATAAATCATATTCTATGCCCTTAACCTTTATTTGATCATTTGATTGTTCAGTTTACTTCTTCCACACACCTAGACCAAGGGGGCTTTCTCTAACAGCATCTAAAGAATACTTGCATTGTAGCTTCTTCCTCTGCTTTTCAGCACTTACATTACATGCCATTATATCATATATTTAATTGTTTACTGATTTATCTTCTATTCCTGTTTTTAGATTTGAGCTTGTTTAAGGCAGGGTCTTTAGCTACCTTCTTCATTTCTGTATCCTTGGTGCATAGTATTTTCTTGGTGTATAACAGATGCTTAATAAATATTTGTTAGTAAATATTTACGAATATGAATGAATGTCCAATAAATAATAATTAACTGCTAACTTCTCTCCCTGCTTCTGGTTCTATTCTTGGGCTCAAGTGAAGTATTTTTATAGAAATATCAGCATGGACTGAAGCAGCAAACCATTCTACAGTCAATCTATATACATTTAGAGAAAAAAGGAACCAAATCTCTGTGGAGGTGGAATGTCATTTAAAAATTTGCTTTGGCTTAGATTTTGAGAAATTGACCCTATGGTTCTAGGTGTTACTACCAGGGTCAAATCCTATCCATAGTAAAACTTCACCCATTCACCTGCACTTGCAAAGTATATAGTTATTATTCACTCTTCATGTTAGCACATAAGTCTCATGGTCTGGGGGCAAGCAATCAAAATTCATTCACGATGCATGTAGTGTGTGATATGATTTCCCTTTCCACCAAAGCAAATGCTCAGAGGGTAAATAGCAGACACAGGTTTTTGATCTGGGCATAGCATTTTCTTTTCAAGTTATTTACATGGGTAGATAAAAGAACGTGAAGGAAAATCAAAGCCATGTTGTCACATGCAAGCTGCTCTAGAGGTGAAGCAAAGCAGATACCTGTCCTGCCTTGAGAACTTGTTACTGTCTCAGCTTGTTTTCTGTCATCTGGGACCAGGTATCTGAAAAGGTTGATGTTATGAAAGTTATTCCTAAATAAAAAACAAACAGAAAAAAATCAAATCTCCATATGGTGAGATGTGTCCAAGGAACACCTGAATGTCAGACTTATAATCCATGATAGTTTTTCCTTCTGAATCAGAATAGATGCCTTTCATACTGTACGTGGTTCAGTGACATGTCTCAACACAAAGGAAATACTAAAACATGTTCCCAAAAAACTATATAAGAAACTTGCCCTCTTGTCAAAAGAAAAAAAAAAAAATCCCTTCATTGAATATAGAAGCATAGGCTATTCTATCTTCCTGTCCTCAGCGTCCTCCTATAATTCCATTTGCTCTGCCTGCTGAGAGCTGGATTCCTGAAACTCATATAAATTTCAGCAAGCTGCTGCCTGGAGCCATCAGTCTCTGCTCTGGATGGAGAATGTCCTCCAGAGCACATCTACTGTTCTTAGCTTGTCCTTGCTGCTCAGCTCCCAAGCAGAATGACTGTCACCTTGCGTGTTTAATACTAAATTTATCTGGCTGCCATTCCTTGCACTTTACACAAGAGGTCATGAAAGTTAAAGTGTTCCAAAGTTTGCAGGGCATGAGGCAAGGGGTCTCTGCACTACAATGGCGGGGCTGAAAGCTGACTGCACTGTTACCTGGGTACTGGCAAGAGCAGAAAAGGCTGGAAAGAGTACAATAGTAAATGGAGACTTTTTTTTCTTGGTTGAATTATAGATATCTTCAGCATTATTGAACTTGGAAATGTTCCAGGAGACCAGGTCTTCCCCATATCTCCTCCCCAGGTGTAAGACAGGAATGCTCATGTGAGTGGGTCAGGAGGGCTAGGTTTCTCAAGGGATTCTTAACTGCCAATGGACAGTCCTGGTTTCCTCAAGGCCAGTCTCCTTGATAGTTACCGTATAATATATTGTCTTCATGTAGTTATTCATTTTAGTATATAAGCAGTTCCTCAAGGATCCTACTTGCTGATAAGTCCCACTGATTGGGAAGAGAATACTGTAACAGCAGGATTTCTCTTTGCAATATTCAGCTGGGACCAAACAATACTGCTTGACCAGGGCTCTTTTCTTGTCATTGGGTCACATTGCTGGTATGGAGATGATTCTGGGAATGTTATTCGAAATATTTAACAATCTGAATGGCAGAGACACATCAATCAAAATGAAAGTCTGACCAGAGTTGACAGCCGTTCACCCCTAAGAAAAGCCCAGTGGGTTGTAACCAGGATGGGAAGATGGTTGTGCTCACCACCAGCAGCCCAGGCTCTTATCCTAAGCTTCTAAACCCCATCTTAGCATAATAATCTTATGCTAGAGGCCTCTGATTAGTAATTACAGTTTGTCATGCTAAAAAATATCTAATTACATTTACCCTTAAAATTACTTTATATTAAAAATTCAACTCACATAGATAACTGAGTGCTTTCACCTCCAATTCTCACCTTATTCCCCAGATATTCTAATTAAAGATGGACTATTTCTTGGAAAGGTATACGATTCGCACAACTCTCATACTAACTTCCCTTTTTCAGTATGTAGATATGGCCTTAGCCTAGGACATGACCTCAGTTGGCTGATCCCCTAGGCTTGTGAACAGCCCCCGCCCCCAACTCTGTGATTGAGATATACTTAGAATTTCTCTTTTACCTAAACTTTAGCACTAACAGACTCATTCCTTTACCATTTTTTATCCTTCCTCTCTTCCATCCTGTCAACTGTCTACTCCAGATCGCAGTCTAGTCACAGTGTCCTGTTTATAATTTTAAAACCCCGAAGCCATTGATTTATTCATTTATTTGCTTATTTATTTATTTATTGTCAGTGGGTGTATCAGAACTGAATTGCACTGGTAGATTAAGAGATATTTATTTGATTTTTTTTCCTTTGGTATCTCTGCTAAAGGTCCTCTTATGAGAGGATGTCAGAATGCTCCAAGTATAAACAATAAAAATAAAAAAGAAAGAAGAAGTGAAAGAGCAAAGAAAGACAAAATCCTATCGATAGTGGAGGCAGAGTCAAGACGGTGGGGTGGGAAGACACAGAGTTAGCGTCTTCCCACAATGAAGGCACCTGCCAGCCGCTGGTGGGGGACTCTAATGCCCAAGGAGATGGGCGGAACCCCAGAGTGAACTGGCTTGTGGGATCTTGGTTCACAAGCCTGGGGTTGGGCAGAAGCTCCTGCAGTGGGAGCTCCGAGTCCGAACCACTGGACTAACAGAGAACCTCAGGCCCAAAGGAATATTCATAGGAGTGAAGTCTCACAGAGGTCCTCATCTCAGCACCAAGACCCAGCTCTACACAATAGCTTACAGACTCCATTCTTGGAAGCCTCAGGCCAAACAACCAGTAAAACAGGAGCACAATCTCACTCAATTAAAAAAACAAAAACAAAAACAGACAGCAAAAAAATGTGTCACAGATGAAGGAGCAAGGTAAAAATCTACAAGACCAAATAAATGAAGAGGAAATAGGCAATCTACCTGAAAAAGAATTCAGAGTAATGACAGTAAAGATGATCCAGAATCTCAGAAATAGAATGGAAGCACGGATTGAGAAAATACAAGAAATGTTTAACAAAGATATAGAAGAACTAAAGAACAAACAAGCAGAGATGAACAACACAATAACTGAAATGAAAAATGCATGAAGGAATCAATAACAGAATAACTGAGGCAGAAGAACGAATAAGTGAGCTGGAAGACAAAATGGTGGAAATAACTGCCCAGGAGCAGAATAAAGAAAAAAGAATGAAAAGAATTGAAGACAATCTCAGAGACCTCTGTGACAACACTAAATGCCCCAACATTCGAATTATAGGGGTCCTACAATAAGAAGAGAAAGGGTCTGCGAAAATATTTGAAGAGATTATAGTGGAAAACTTCCCAAACATGGGAAAGGAAATAGTCACCCAAGTCCACGAAGCACAGAGAGTCCCATACAGGATAAACCCTAGGAAAAACACACCAAGACACATATTAATCAAACTAACAAAAATTAAATTCAAAGAAAAAATATTAAAAGCAGCAAGAGAAAAACAAAAAATAACATGCAAAGGAATCCCCATAAGGTTATCAGCTAATTTTTCAGTGGAAACTCTGCAGGCCAGAAGGGAGTGGCAGGATATACTTAAAGTGATGAAAGAGAAAAACCTACAACCAGGATTACTCTACCCAGCAAGGATCTAATTAAGATTCGATGGAGAAGTCAAAAGCTTTTCAGACCAGCAAAATCTAAGAGAATTTAGCACCACCAAACCAACTTTACAACAAATGCTAAAGAACCTTCTCTAAGCGGGAAACACAAGAGAAGAAAAAGACCCACAAAAATAAACCCAAAACAATTAAGAAAATGGTAATAGGAACATACATATTGATAATAACCTTGAATGTAAATGGATTAAATGCCCCTACCAAAAGACACAAACTGGCTGAATGGATACAAAAACAAGACCCATATATATGCTGTCTACAAGATACCCACTTCAGACCTAGGTACATATATAGATTGAAAGTGAAGGGATGGAAAAAGATATTCCATGCAAATGGAAATCAAAAGAAAGCTGGAGTAGCAATACTCATATCAGATAAAATAGACTTTAAAATAAACAGTGTTACAAGAGATAAGGAGGGACACTACATAATGATCAAAGGATCAATGAAAGAAGAAGATATAACAATTATAAATGTTTATGCACCCAGCATAGGAGCACCTCAATACATAAGGCAAATGCTAACAACCATGAAAGGAGAAGCACCTCAGTACATAAGGCAAATGCTAACAACCATGAAAGGAGAAATCGACAGTAGCACAATAATGGTACGCAACTTAACACCCCACTTACACCAATGGACAAATCATCCAAACAGAAGGAAACTCAAGCTTTAAATGACACAATAGACAAGATAGATCTAATTTATATTTATAGAACATTCCACCCAAAAGTGGCAGAATACACTTTCTTCTCAAGTGCACACGGAACATTCTCCAGGATAGATCACATCTTGGGTCACAAATCAATGCTCGGAAAATTTAAGAAAATTGAAATCTTATCAAGCATCCTTTCTGACCACAACGTTATGAGATTGGAAATCAATTACAGGAAAAAAAACTGTAAAAAAGACAAATACATGGAGGCTAAACTGTACGCTACTAAATAACCAAGAGGTCACTGAAGAAATCAAAGAAGAAATTAAAAAATACATAGAAACAAATGACAATGAAAACACGACAACCCAAAACCTATGGGACACAGCAAAAGCTGCGGGAAGTTTATAGCATTCAAACTCACTTCAAGAAACAAGAAAAATCTCTAATAAACAATCTAACCCTACACTTAAAACAACTAGAGAAAGAAGAACAAAGAAAACCCAAAGGCAGGAGAAGGAAAGCAATCATAAAGATCAGAGCAGAAATAAATGAAATAGAAATGAAGAAAAAAATGGCAAAGATCAATAAAACTAAAAGTTGGTTCTTTAAGAAGATAAACAAAATTGATAAACCATTAGCCAGACTCATCAAGAAAAAAAGGGAGAGGATGCAAATCAATAAAATTAGAAATGAAAAAGGAGAAATCACAACTGACACTGCAGAAATGCAAAGGATTGTAAGAGACTACTACAAGCAATTATATTGCTGGACAACTATGAAGAAATGGACAAATTCTTGGAAAGGTACAATTTTCCAAGACTGAAGCTGGAAGAATTAGAAAATATAAACAGACCTATCACAAGTAATGAAATTGAAACCATAATTAAAAATCTTCCAACAAACAAAAGTCCAGGACCAGATGGCTTCACAGGTGAATTCTATCAAACATTTAGAGAAAAACTAACACAGGTCCTTCTCAAACTCTTCCAAAAAATTGCAGAGTGAGAAACACTCCCAAATTCATTCTACGAAGCCACCATCACCCTGATACCAAAAACAGTAAAAGGTATCACAAAAAAAGAAAATTATAGACCAATATCACTGATGAACATAGATTCAAAAATCCTGAACAAAATACTAGCAAACAGAATCCAACAGCACATTAAAAGTATCATACACCATGATCAAGTGGGATTTATCCCAGGGATGCAAGGATTCTTCAATATACGCAAATCAATCAATGTGATACACCACAATAACAAATTAAGGAATAAAAACCATCTGATCATCTCAATAGATGCAGAAAAACCTTTTGACAAAATTCAACACCCATTTATGTTAAAAACTCTCCAGAAAATGGGCATAGAGGGAAGCTACCTCAACATAATAAAGGCCATATATGACAAACCCACAGTAAGCATCATATTCAATGGTGAAAAACTGAAAGCATTTCCACTAAGGTCAGGAACAAGACAAGGATGTCCACTCTCACCACTCTTATTCAACATAGTTTTGGAAGTCCTAGCCACAGCAATCAGAGAAGAAAAATAAATAAAAGGAATCCAAATTGGAAAAGAAGAAGTAAAGCTGTGACATGATACTATACATAGAAAATCCTAAAGATGCCACCAGAAATCTACTAGAACTAATCAACGAATTTGGTAAGGTTGCAGGATACAAAATTAATGCACAGAAATCTCTGGCATTCCTATACACCAACAACGAAAAATCAGAAAGAGAAATTAAGGAAACACTCACATTTACCATTGCAACAAAAAGAATAAAATACCTAGGAATAAACCTGCCTAAGGAGGCGAAAGACTTGTACTCAGAAAACTACAAAACACTGATGAAAGAAATCAGAGATGACATAAACAGATGGAGAAATATACTGTGTTCTTGGATTAGAAGAATCAATATTATGAAAATGACCATACTACCCAAAGCAATCTACAGATTCAATGCAATCCCTATCAAACTACCAATGGCATTTTTCACAGAACCAGAACAAAAAATCTTACAATTTGTATGGAAACACAAAAGACCCCGAATATCCAAAGCAATCTTGAGAAAGAAAAACAGAGCTGGAGGAAGGCTCCCAGACTTCAGACTATACTACAAAGCTACAGTAATCAAGACAGTATGGTACTGGCACAAAAACAGAAATAGAGATCAATGGTACAGGATAGAATGCCCTGAGATAACCCCACGCACATATGGGCACCTAATTTATGACAAAGGAGGCAAGAACATACAATGGAGAAAAGACAGCCTCTTCAATATGTGGTGCTGGGAGAACTGGACAGCTACATGTAAAAGAATGAAATTAGAACACTACCTAACACCATACACAAAAATGAACTCCAGATGGATTGAAGACTTATATGTAAGACTGGACACTGTAAAACTCTTTGAGGAAAACATAGGAAAAACACTCTTTGACATAAACCACAGCAAGATCTTTTTTGACCCACCTCCTAGAGTAACAGAAATAAAAATAAACAAATGGGAGTTAATTAAACTCAAAAGCTTTTGCACAGCAAATAAAACCATAAACAAGACAAAAAGACAACCCTCAGAATGGGAGAAAATATTTGCAAATGAAACAACAGACAAAGGATTACTCTCCAAAATATACAAACGGCTCATGGAGCTCAATATCAAAAAAATAAACAATCCAGTTAAAAAATGGGCAGAAGACCTAAATAGATATTTCACCAAGGAAGACATACAGATGGCCAAGAGGCACATGAAAAGATGCTCAACATCACTAATTATTAGAGAAATGCAAATCAAAACTACAATGAGATATCACCTCACGCCAGTCAGACTGGCCATTATCAAAAAAGCTAGAAACAATAAATGCTGGAGAGGGTGTGGAGAAAAGGGAACCCTCCTACACTGTTGGTGGGAATGTTAATTGATACAGCCACTATGGAGAACAGTATGGAGGTTTCTTAAAAAACTAAAAATAGAATTACCATAGGACCCAGCAATCCCACTACTGTGGGACAATAACCAGGACATGGAAGCAACCAAAATGTCCATTGACAAGTGAATGGATAAAGAAGATGTGGCACATATATACAATGGAATATTACTCAGAAACGAAATTGAGTTATTTATAGTGAGGTGGATGGACCTAGAATCTGTCATACAAAGTGAATTAAGTCAGAAAAAGAAAAACAAATACTGTATGCTAACGCATATATATGGAATCAAAAAAAAAAAAGGAAAAAAGGGTACTGATGAACCTAGTTGCAGGGCAGGAATAAAGAGGTAGACATAGAGAATGGACTTGATGACATGGGGTGGGAGGGCAAAGCTGGGACGAAGTGAGAGTAGCATCGACATATACACACTACTGAATGTAAAATAGTTGGCTGGTGGGAAGCAGAAGCATAGCACAAGGAGATAGGCTCGGTGCTTTGCGGTGACCTAGAGGGGTGGGTTAGGGAGGATGGGAGGGAGGCTCAAGAGGCAGGGGATATGGGGACATGTGTATGCATATGCCTGATTTGCTTTGTTGTACAACAGAAACTAACACAGTATTTTGAAGCAATTATACACCAATAAAGAGCTATTAAAAAAAAATCCTAGCGATAGTTAACAAGTAAATCTAGTTTACCTGTACTCAGTTTCTAAAATTCATTCTTGCTTCCTAAATGGCTTAAAATTTCTGCTCAGGGAAGAACAACAGGCAAAAATGACACACTGCCCCTCTACCTTTCTGTAACTCTCTTCCTCTCTGCTGCCCTTGACCAGGGCCTTGTCTCTCTTGTGTTTTATTTGTGTACTTTTTCTTATCCCTCAGGGTGACCAATTGCTGCCTAATCTCTGGAAACATTTGTGGGGCAGAAGGAAGTAGTCAAGTGAGTGTAGATTTGCCTCAGGCCCTCCTTCCCAGAACACCAAGGCGGGAGATGGCTGGAACCCCTCACGCCCATCCATTTACCTCCAAGTTCCTGTTGTATACTTCTTTCTCTTCAAAGCTGTCCCGATGCTAACTTCATCTCTATGAAAACATCTTTGGATGGGGGAAGGGGAGCACCAACTCTTCCCAGCCCCCATTTTCCACCTTGTCCCTGGACAACTTGCAGTGGTCCTGGTGGCATTTTAGTGGAAACAGATGTTTCCTCTTTCTCAAAAGTTTAGTGTTGCTGTAGGATCTGGGCTTTGTATGTTATGTCACTCCCCAGGAAGCCTTCCTTGGACATTTCAGAGCAGTCAACTTAAAGCATTATATTATAATACAGCATTACAATTGAGATCTCCCATTGGACACAAGCTCTTTGAGATCAGGTTTGTTTTATTTTTATTTTATTTTACTTCACTTTATTTTATTATCTTTAAAATCTATTTTCCTAGCACCTATTCTAGAGCTTAGCTCATCATAACTTCTTAGTAAATATTTTGTTGAATGTATGAACGAATGAATTACCCAGTGTATTTGAGAATGAGCATTTTCTACCAGTTCAGAAAAACGTTTAATACTTGCTCATCTTTGTACCTTGATTATGGGGATTGTTTTCCTTGTCTGGAAGGTGATGGGGATAAAGGGTGGGGCAGGGACTAGACACCTTTTGTTTATCAGCCATGTAGGACTAACTAGGATCCAAGAAGTAATGAAAAGGAAGTTCATGGGGACAGATAAAATAATTTGAAGTTGTGTGTTCATTGATCAAACCCTAGGACTCTCCCTTATGTGGCAGGGCCAAAAGGACATAGGAGAAAGAGTAAGTACTTCTTTTTTTTTCCCTTTTGCTACAAATGTAGCTGTGTAAAATATAAATCAATGAGAGGTTAAGACATTTTCTCTAAACAAGTTAAACCCTCTTCTTTGCAGTTTAACCAGCAGTTGTGGAAATTCAAGTTTTTAGTCACGAAGATTAGAAAGAGAATGAGATTGAGAGTCAGGTGAATTGGAATTAATATCATTTGGGGTGTGAAAAGGTGACCGAATAAAGCATTTTCAGTCTTCAAGCCACAGTTTCCTCATCAAAAGTAACAATGACAACTGCGTTTTCTACTTTATAAGCCTATTGTAAAGATATATGCAAGTAATCTACTTTAAAATGACTTTTGAAAAAAAAAAACTTTGCAAAGCATTATAGAAATGTAAAGTATGGTATGGTATGGCTATGATCTTCTATTCCAAGTCTAACTGGGTACTCCTCTTTCAGCTGAATATGTAGGTGTGAACTTTCTGACTTTTCTTTAGGAGAAAAGAGTTTACAAAATTACCCTGTGAATAAAAATGAAACTAGTAGCTGAGTGATTTAAGGAAACGTGGTTATCATGTCTAATTTTCTACTGCTTTCCAGCAATGCTGCACTGACAGTTATCTCTGAAACTCTCAGGATATTGAGCAAATGTATCCTCCTGAACCTTCAGGGAGAAAGAAGCAGCGACACACACAGGCCTCCCCTGGCTAGTGGAGGCTTCAGATAGAAACGCAGCCAGATGTAAAAATAGGACACAGACAGAGCTGCAATATTTTGACCTAAGTTGTCAGCCTGGATGTGAGGTCTTCTGAACTCTCTGAGAGTTCACCTCGCTCAAAGAAATGGGAGAATCAGGTCAATGTTATCACATCATATATTCTACTGCGTCCTGGGCATACTCAATCTATCTGTACCCTATGTGCCTTGGATTTTTCATCCAGCAATTGTGGATTTCCAATTGTGAGGTACTGTGCTGGTCTATTATTTCCAAATTATACTCATGTCTTGGGGAAGGTCAGCCATGTGGTGGTAGAAACCAGAAATGATAGCGAATACTTTATAATGCTTACCTCCAGCCACTGTACTAGAAATAACAGTGAATACTTATATGGTACTTACCAGCAGGCCCTATACTAAAAATGATATGACTTTAATTCTCTAATCCTATGAGAAACATTCTAGAAATATCTCACTTTGCAAATATGGAACCTGAGGCACAGAGAGATCAAGTAACTTGCCCAAGGCCACATATCTAACAAAGGCAAAACATGATCCCAAGCAGCCCAGCTCCAGAGATTGGGTGATGACTTAAGCTCTATTGAGAAGGGTTCAGCTCTGGCAGTTTGAATAAATAAGATGATTTCTTAGTAATTGCTTAGGTTGTCAACAAAGATTGCTTGTGAATGTCACTGATAGGAAAACCAAAGATGACTCTGTATAACAATATAACACACTCTATGCCTTTTTTTTGAACACCTATTATACTTAATATGAGTATCAGAGTTAATTATAATTTTGCTATTTCATGTGAGTAAATTTTGCCTCTCCACTAGATTGCATGCAAGTGGAGAATAGTGACCGTTCTAAACTTCCATTACATACACATATTTTTAATAATTTGTCTATTTACAGTTCCTGTGTGCATAGTGCAGGGCACATGGTGGGCACCCATAAACAACATTAATTAGTTCAGTCACATTTTTTTCCCTTCTTTTTGATATATTTACTTTTTGTCTCCTTGTTCTGAGAGTATTTACAGGATATAAAGTTGTAAAGAATTGTCTCCACTGGACTCTGTATTCACCCCTTTGATCAGTGTTCTTTTCCCACTAAAGTGAGAAATCATCAGCTGCCTTTAGGAACTGCACTAAAGAAGAGAAGGAACTAAAAGCCAACCTTGGCATGGTGTGGGTAGAGTGGTCTGGACAAGCCATGATGGCATATGTTTCTCACATATAAGGAAATCAAATACTGAAAGATCAATACCTCACCCCCCGCCCCAATAGTACTCCACCAGACTATTGTTTGATACTTATCAGGACTAGTGCCTGAGTTACACAGGTTTCCTTCTACTGAATCATTAGTGCAGTTGGCATATGGCTTGGGGAAGCCTAACTACTCCAGATACTAATTTTAAATATGAAAAAAGAGTAAGTCATATGGGATCTGGGATTAAAATGATTCCTTAAACTATGTTTTTCCTCCAGGCACACTACGTCTATGCTCAAACTTAGGTGGACTGGCAAAGAAAAATATACTCAAACATAATGCAGGCAAGTCTAAAGGTATTCTGTTTAATAAGCTAGGAGAAATTCCCCTTGATTTCCTAGGTTTTGAAAAGAAAAAAGAAGGGGTTTTTCACTAATGAAAAAAATGAATTATAAGAGGTTGAAGATTAAAATGGAACATTGATTCTCCCCTTTGGGCCTTTCTTTTCCTTATTAGTGGAGGATAAAAAAAGTCATTTTTTATCTCTTGTATTAATAATTTTACCCTAGCCATACTTGGTCAATAAAAAAAAAAAAAGGAAGTATGGAAAATTTAGCTTCAATTTCTCAAATTAATCTTGTTGTAATAGATGGTAAAATAGAGTACAATTAGGAGATGGAATGCAAAATCTTGTAAAGAACTTCTAATTTATCGTTTTAAGAGTACCGATTCACTTATTAAATAGACATATTTGTGCTAGACACTGAGAATACAGAAAAGAACGCCACTTATTTTAAGCATATATCTCAAAGTACCAATTAAATGTTAACCAAAGGAGAATTAGGTTGAGAGGTAGAGGCACTAAAAAAATACAGGTTTCTGCCTGCCTGGGTTGATACTTTATATTCCTTATATCTTCCATTTTTGGAAGTCATTTGATTTAGCTGAGAATACCCTAAACTTGACAATGTCATATAGGAGGGAGAAACAACAGGCTGTTTTTTGAGGGCTCACTTACCATCTCAACACAAATACTGTCAAAGGGATGGTGATGACCAACACTGCATAGACGAATGGAAACGGAGGAGTAGGGCTCAATCCTCATGACTTCAAAATAAGCCAGACTGAGCCAGAAATCTCTTAGGCATATCCAACAAAGCATATGCGAGCCAGTGCTCTCCCACAGAGCAGAGATGTGTGATTTTATGTACACTAAATGTAGCGTCCAGGGAACTATAATCATGTGATTACTTTGGTAATTGGAGCGAGCTTTTTTTCACTGCTGAAGATACACTGGCCCTAGATCAAGAGAGCTTGTCAATGGATTTTGAGGGAGAATGGATTGCTGTAGAAGTATTTAGCTAACATTTTAAAACTAACTCTTAATTAAAAGCACTTGTGATATGCCTTAATACAGGTATTTGTTCTTGGATTAATTCTTTACTGCAGTCCTAACCAAGTAGCCCAAGTAAGTGTTATAAATACATATCTGTACAAAACAGGGCCCCATGCATATTCTGTATGTTAGATTTTATTTATTATTTTTCATTGTGTCCATTCATTCAGTCTTAGGAACCAAAGAAAGAGGATTAACACTACATGGACGTCTACTCTTCCTTTGACTATGCTGCAAACTACCTGATCATTCCAGAAACAGATCAAGCAAAGGTTTAAGTGCATGCCCTTCTCTTTGCTGAGATTTTTTTCATAGGCACTAATTGGATACTTCTTAAGAAGTTAAAATTAATATCATCTTGATTACCATGATTATGATCAATTTTTCTTCATCTTTTGTGTGCATAGAAATGGGAGATTTGTGTGCATAGAAATGGGAGGTTCTAGTCCTGAGCAGTTTAATAGTAGAAAGAAGCAAATATACAGATAACGTTCCTTGGTAACTCCCCCAAATGCTTTCATTAAATTTCTTATTTATTTATTTATCTAGAGTAACTGCAATTATTAGAGAAAGTAAACAAGGTGGTTTGGTTCTTCTACTCCTAATTGTAAAATATGCTTTAAGCAATCTTTTGAATGAAAGAAATGATGTTAGAGTGCAAGGTCAGTTAACTATGGCCCTCTGGCCAAATCCAGGCCACAGCTTGTTTTTGTCAATAAAATTTAATTTGCACATGGCAGACACCCATTTTCTCACGTATTGTATGTGACTGCTTTCAAAGCAAAACAGCAGGGTTGAATGTTTGCAACAGAAACCTCAGGTTGCAAAACCTAAAATATTTACTATCTGTACTTTTACAGAAAAAGTTTGTGAACTCTTGTATGTAGAAAAAGGAAGAGAGCATACCAGTCAAGAGCATAATTCTGTATATATCAAACATGACAGCATTCAGATAATCAAGGAACAAATTGTAGATGGCTTTGAGGTTAATTCCTAGGACTATTGATTTGAGTAATAGTTGGTATCTGGAGTAAACTTCTGAGGAGGAAAACAAAGCCCAAATAATTCTTGAATTCTGGATAGAACCGGTTAGAGAATCTAGAGGTTGAGAGGTAATAAGGAATTTCAGATGGAACTTGCTGAATACAAATAATAATTATAATCTAGTATTTATTCATTTTTACTGTTACCACCCGTAGATAATAGATGAATCTGGAAATGATACTTTATTTTTGGTACTTTCAATTTCAGGTGTCACTAGTATTATCAGATGGAAGGGAAATCTAGACCTGGAAAGTAGCATTCCATGTGTATATACAAGGGACTCTAGTCTTAGTATAGCTTATTATCAAAAGAAGAGGAAGTATTATTCTCTTATTTCTTGCTTGCTGAATTTTTACCAAGAATGGATATTGAATTTATCAAATGTTTTTCCTATGTCTATTGAAATGATTGTATGATTTCCTCCTTACCTGTTAATGTGGTAAGTTATATTGATTAATTTCCTTATGTAAAATCAATAAGCCCTACTTTTCCTGCTATATTATGCTTTTTAATACATTGCTGTATATGATATTCTAACATGATAAAAATTTTGAAGCTATGTTCACAAGAGATATTGCTCTGTAATTTTTATTTTCGTATAATGTCTTTGTTTGGCTAATGAGTTGGTAAGCATTCGCTTCTCCTCTACTTTCAGAAGGAGTTTGTGTGGGATTGGTTGTATTTCTTCCTTAAATAATTGGCAGAATTTACCAGTGTAACAATATTCCTACCAGTTTTCTCCATGGGAAGATTTTGAATTACAAATTTAATTTCTTTAACTTGGTTATTTTGTCTTAGTTTTGTTAATATGTATCTACCAAGAAATTTTTCCATTTCATCAAAGTGGTTAAATTTTTTGGCATTGAATTATATATAATATTGTTTTATTATCTTAATATCTGTAGTATCTGTAGTGGTGTCCTTTCTCTCAATCCTAATATTGGTAATTTGTATCTTCTCTCTTTCTCTTGAAACTAGAATTTGTGAATTTCAATGATTTTTTTCAGAAGCTCACTTTTTAGTTTTATTAGTTTAAAAAAAGTTCCATTTCATTCATTTTTGTGTTTATCTTTATCCTCTCTTTCTTCTACTTACTTTGAGTTTAATTTGCTCTTTATATTTTTATTTATTTTTTTTATTTTTTAAACTTTTATTGGAGTATAGTAGATTTACAATGTTGTGTTAGTTTCAGGTGTACAGCAAAGTGAATCAATTATACATATACATATATCCACCCTTTTTTAGATTCTTTCCCCATATAGATCATTACAGAGTATTGAGTAGGGTTCCCTGTGCTATACAGTAGGTCCTTATTAGTTACCTATTTTATATATATTGTAATGTGTATATGTTAATCCCAATCTCCCAATTTATCCCCCCTCCCTTTTTCCCCCCTAGTAACCAAAAGCTTGTTTTCTTCATCTGTGTTTCTATTTCTGTTTTGTAAATAAGTTCATTTGTACCATTTTTTTAGATTCCACATATAAGCGATATCATATGATATTTGTCTTTCTGTGTCTGACTTACTTCACTCAGTATGGCAATCTCTAGGTCCATCCATGTTGCTGCAAATGACATTATTTTGTTCTTTTTTATGGCTGAGTAAAATTCCATTGTATATATGTACCACATCTTCTTTATCCATTCCTCTGTCAATGGACATTTAGGTTGCTTCCAAGGCCTGGCTATTGTAAATAGTGTTGCTATGAACATTGGGGTACATGTATCTTTTCAAATTATGGTTTTCTCCAGGTATATGCCCAGGAGTGGGATTGCTGGGTCATACAGTAGCTCTATTTTTAGTTTTTTAAGGACCCTCCATACTGTTCTCCATAGTGGCTGTACCAACTTGCAGTCCAACCAACAGTGTAGGAGGGTTCCCTTTTCTCCACACCCTCTCCAGCATTTATTGTTGGTAGATTTTTTGATGATGGACATTGTGACCTTGCTCTTTTAAAAAATAAGTTTTATAAAGTCTTAAGGCAGATTATTGATTTTAGACCTTTTATTTTATAATATAAACATCTAAAGCAATAAATTAACCTAAAAAAACTAATTGTAACTCACTGATTTTGATATATTGATTTCATTTACACTGAGTTTAAAATATTTTCTAATTTCCTTTGTGATTTCTTCTTTAATTAATGGCATGCTCAGAAGTATAATATTTAATTTCCAAATATTTGAAGATTTTCCTGATAGTTTTCTGTTATTAATTTCTAATTCAATTCTTTTTTGGTCAGAAAATATAATATGTATTTTTTCAATTCTCTCCAATTTATTAAGACTTATTTCATGTACCAGCATATAGTTTATCTTGGACAATATTTAGTTTTCAATTAAAAGGAATGTATATTCTGCAATTATTGGATGGAATGTTCTATAAATGTCAGTTAGATCAAGCCATTTGATAATGTTCAAGTCATCAATATTATTTACTGATTTTCCATCTACTTCTATTAATTACCGAGAAAAAAAGTATTAAAACCTCCAACTGTAATTGGGATCTTATCTATTTCTCCTCTGTTCATTACATTTTTGCTTCATGCATTTTGACACTTTGCTATTAGGTGCATACACATTTAGAATTGTTATTTTTTTTTTGATGAATGGACTCCTTTATTTTTATGAAACATTCCTCTTTATCCCTAGTAATATTCCTTATTCTAAAGTCTACTTTGTTTTCCTTCAATTAGTTTTCTTTCGATTAGTGCTTCATGGTGTATTTTTTCCATCTTTTTACTATTAACCTATTTTTAAAATATTTAGTATAGTTTATTATGGACAGAATATCATTAGATCTTGCTTTTCTTATTATCTGATAATCTGTGCCTTTTAATTAGTGTTTAGACTATTTGCATTTAATGTAATTATTTATACATTTGGTTTAAATCTACCATATTATATTTGTTTTCTAATTGTTTTATTTGTTCTTTGTTTATTTTTCTCTTTTTACATAGTGATGAAATATTTGAAACTGAATATGCCATTTTATTTCCACTATTGGCTTATTAGCTATACCACTCTGTTCAATACATTACATTTTCTTTAGTTAATTATCTTTGTAAAAAAATTATAAATTAGAGAAAAATCTTTTATTTATTTATTTGAAATTTCTGGCACTCTTCCTTTGTGTTTTTTACTTGCAATATTCTATTATTTTCCTCATGCCTGATGGAATTCCTTTAACATTTCTTATAATACAAGTCTGCTGATGATGACTTTTCTCTGTTTTTTTGTCTAAAAATGTTTTAAATAATTTATCTACTAGATGTAGAATTCTAGATTAATTCTTTTTCTTTCAGCCTTTTGAAAGATGTTGGTCCACTGTTTTCTCACCTCTACTTTTCTGATTAGAAGCTAATTGTCATTTGAATCATTTGTTCCATCATCCCAATACTCTGGGTGCTTTCAAGATTTTACCTTTATCTTCAATTTTCAGCAGTTTGATTATGATGTACCTAGGTGTGGTTTTCTTTATATTTATTCATTTGGATTTTACTGATTTTTTGAATATGTAAATTTATGTCTTTACCAAATTTGGGAACATTTGGCCATTATTTTTTCAATATTGCTTCTGCTCCATTCTTTCTCTCCTATTTCCTGGGACTACCATAACATGGAAGTTAGACCTCTTAATATTGTCAAACAGGTCCCAGACACACACACACACACACACACACACACACACACATTTTCCCTCTCTGTTCTTCAGATAGCAATTACTCAATTCATTTTAATGTTAACCTGTGTTTTTTCTTTTTCATCTCCATTCTGCTGTTAAATCAACCAATACAATGAACTTTTAAATTTCAGATATTTTATATTTTATTTCTAGAATTTTCTTTTGATTCTTTTTCATAGCTTCCATTTCTTTCCTAGATTTCTTTTTTCATTCATTATAGCATTTTTTTTTCTTTTACTTGGCATAGTTATAATAGCTGCTCTACAGAGCCTGATAATTCTACCTGGGGGGCTGTCTCTTTTGATTTTTTTTTCCCTTGAGAATAAGTCATATTTTCCTATTATTCCATATGTTGAGTAATTTTCGATTGGATCCTTGGGATTGTTGATATTATGTTGTGGATACTCTGGATTCTACTATATTAGTTCAAAAACAGTTTATTTTGTTTGTTTTTGCAGGCAATTACCTTGGTTGGACTCAGACTGCAAATTATGCCTTTTGGGTAACAGCTTAACTTTCAGTTCAATTCTGTTAATCTTAGCTAAGTGGCTTAAAGTAGGCTCCATGCAGTCACAGTTCATGGGTCATCCAGAGATTTTGGCAAAGTGTATACACAGAATCTGTGGCTCTCCCTCTCTATGTTCTCTTTTTCTGGGTTGCCCCCTCACTTTCTAGCAGCTGTACTCTGACTATTCAGCCTGAAAGATGGTATGTTTCCATGAGTTTTAGCCACTTCACATGGTACCAAAAGTATAGCTTGCTTTCAAGCTAAATGCTGTATAAAAATTTTCTTTTTGTCAGGTTCCAGAATCTGCCTGCTGTTTTGCACTATCCAATTATTTCAAGTAATTTCTTTTGCATTTTGTCCAGAATATACGGTTATTATCTGCAGGAAAGTCAACCTAGTAAGAATGTATTTGTCTATGCCAGAAGCAGAACTACTTCTATGCATGTCAGGGCTGGTACTCAGTAAGACACAATGCGACTCCTATGCATCAGACCACTTTTTCTTTCATACTATCTACTTTTAGAAACTTTTGTCCCGAAATTTCCAGCTGCCTCAGCTTTCCCAGTTTTAATCTTCACCTCCTCAACTCAGGAGGCCAACTGGAATTCTCTCTGCATTCTCCCACCCTGTATTATGTTTTGTAATTGACTCCAGCAGAAAGGCAATATAAATGTAGAGCTCACCTTAATTTTTCTTATTCTCAGGAATACCAATCCTGCATTTCCTGTTTTCCCATGTCTGAAACAGTTGTTTCATATATTTTGCCCAGTTATTTACAGCAGGAGGTTAAACTCAATTTTTGTTATTTCACCATGGCTAGCAGAAGAAGTTCTAAGTTCTGTGGATTTAGAATATTTGGAAAATATATAAAAGAGAAAATAAAATCATTCTAAAACCTAACCATCAACAGACAATTGCTGTTAACATATAGACATTTCCTTGGAATTTGTGCAGTTTATTTCTAGACTTTTTAAACATTATAACATTATAAATATATGTGTGTACATATATGTGTATATATAATAATGTAAATATAAATATGTATAATTATTGTTTATAATAATTTAAATATGTATAATTTATATAATATATATAAAATTTTAAACAGTTAATAAAAGATCATTTACAGATCCTATTTAGAAGACAATAGATTTAGGGTATGGTGACAACTAATATTTGTTCCTAGGTGGTTTATTGGTCCCTTTTAATTAAGCAAAATTACTCAGGCCATTTAGTGTGACTTTTGACCATGCAAAAAAATATTTATTCAAGACACTTAGCAAGGTTTTGCTCTGTGTAGCTCTGTTTTATGGAGATAGTTGAGGAAAGTTTCTCTTGGCAAAATGTCTCATGCACATAGTTTAGATACTTTTTGTAAGTGCTAAATAAAAATAGCAGAAATATTGTATTTTATTATTATAAAAAGTAACAGGAGATTCCAGCCCAACTCTGGGATAAACTATTTGGTAGTAGACACAGGACCTGGACTTGACAAAGGAGTGGAATCCAAAGGGAAAGTTAGGAGAGAGCACTTCAGGGTGAACTTCCCTCCAGGGCTGCAGAATTTAGCCAGCAACACACAGGCCAACTAAAGCAGATTGGAGTTCAAAATATATTGCAGGAGAGCTTGTTATGTTTGTCCTTCAATTGCTGATTTATCTTCTGCCTTTTTGTATTTCATTCCTTACTACTTTTGATAATGTGTTTTAATTTTCTTTCTCCTGTCCTTTTATTTCCTTTTTCTCCCTCTCTTTCTTCTGTCTTTTTCATCTCATCTTGTTTAGCCAAGGCGTTGCAGATTTTTTCTCTTATGCCTTTCTGAATCTACTTAAAGGAAAACGTCTTCTTATATTTTAAAGAGGAGATCAAGAAATGTAATAAAAGTTTTGTTCTGTTTCTGTAGTATGTTGTTTTCAGAGGTTTATTCTTCTCTTCAGAATCTTAGGAAATTTATCCTTTCACTTGTGTTATTTTCCCACAAGTCACATGTTATTATCTTTCTGTTTACCTACCTCTCCTTAAACAAGGAAAACTGTATCAAGATCTAGTGTTTGTGAACAGACCAACAGGTAATTGAATTGCCTTTGTCTCTACGTTTTCTCTACTTAGATGTTACCCTCTTCTCAGATATACAGCCAAAGGCAGGTGATGAGTATGAATCAGTCCAATTTGCACTGTCTTTCAGTTTTGCTGGACTGATTTGGGACCTTTTTTTCAATGTGTGATATATGGCTAAGTGGATAGAGTATATAAAGAGAAAAAAATACAACTCCATGTTTGCATCGTTACAATGGGGCTTAGATGACAAATGTGGTTTTCAAACGGTAGTCATGAACTAATCAACATCAGAATGCAGAGCCTTAGGCCTAATCCCAGGCCACCTGCATCATAGTCTTTAGTGTGGGGAGGAGGAAGGCCTGCAAACCTACATTTTGAACAAGTTCTCCAGGTAAGTCCTACATACACTAAGAACATCTTCCATGAAGCTTTACTTGTAGGGACTCCACTACTCAGAATGTAACTCAGTACTGCTTGTCCATCCCTGCTTCTCAACTCAGTGTGGACTCTCGATAGGTGAGATGTAGACCAAGAGATACTTATGGCTGCAGCTATAAAAAGGGCCTGCTTTTGGCCATCCCCCCCAAAAAACAATATCACAGAGGCGAAGAGTCTGCTAAGTACTTGTAAGGTTTTTATGCCCTCCCTACATCAATGAACAGACAACAGGGAGGACTAAAGAAATTATTTAATTACTTTTTTGGTGAATAGATTTGCTTTATTTCAGTTCCACTACATAAACGGTCCACAGATTGTAATTTTCTCTTCAATTCCTTTGGTCTGAAAATTAGAGGAAATTCTGCCCAGGTTGTGACTGTGTTGCTGGGAGATTTTTCCCTTTTTTGTTGTCTGCATTCTCAATTTTCACAGGGGGTTAGAAGTGGCTATGTTAGAGCTTATTGGCTAGATGCCATTTTAAATCAGAAATTCTGATAGATATATAAAAACATTCGCTTATCATGGAGTAGAGTTGTAAAAAATTCACCAATATTTCTTACAATTTTGCTTATATTCAAAAGTCTTTTTAAAAATACAGAAAATATTAAAAATAATATAACAAAGTTATACCCATTAATTGAAACTGACACTTATTAACATTCTGCCATATTTATTTAATCAATTTTTACAAAGTAAATAAAATAAAGATGAAGATGAAGTTACTTTTGCTCCCCATACCTGTTTCCATTCCCTTCCAATCTCACCATATACAGCCAGTGTTATACTTTAAATGAAGATTGTCGTAATCTATTTATTTAAAAAATATTTTATACATCCATAAACACATATATGTATATACACACATTTATATACAAGAACAATATATAATATTATTGTATGTAAATTTTTATTAACATGATTTATTACATGCTCTATATTCTACCAGTTGCATTTCTTCCCCTCAATCTATGGCTGAGATCTAGCCATTTTGATATATTAATATCTGTTTAATTTCTTTTACTTCATAATATTCCTTTCTTTGTATATACTCATATTTATCAACTCCCTGATTGCTTCCAATACATAAGATATTACAACAATGCTATAATAAATATTATTGTTTATGTTTCCTTGTGTGCTGTGCAAGAATATTTTTAGGCTATAATCTTAGAAGTGGAATTTTGGGGGTAATAGGGTATGCACATTTAATACTGCAAGATATTATCAGGTTTTTTTTCTTTCACACTTTTTGAACCACTTTTTACACCTATCATTAAGGCATGAAATTTTCTGTTTTTCTAAATCTTTGCCAAGAGTTGATAGGATCAGACATTTAATTTTTGTCAATGTGATGGGTGCAAAAAAAAAGCCTTACTTGCAATAATTTTACCTCCACATGTGCAGACTTCCATATTTAGTAAACTCATGTATCCCAAGTACCTACAACAGTACCTGAGCTCAGTAGAGGCTCAGTAAATATTTTGTTGAATATATTTACTAATGAGCTTGAGCATCTCCTCATAATTATTTGCCATTCAAATTTCTTTTTTTATATTGCCTGGTTTATTTCCTTTGCCCGTTTTTGTATTGAATTGTGTGTCTTTTTCTTATTGAGTTGTGGAGGCTCTTCATATATTCCAGCTACTAATTTCTAGCTTTATATCTTGTAAACATCTTTATCCTTTTGACCCTTATGTGTTTTTTTTTTAATTTAACAGATTTTATTTTTAGAACAATTTTAAGTTTAAGGAAAAATAAGTGGAAAGTAGAGAGTTTTCATATACCCTCTTAATCCCCCCAACAGTTGCCCTTATTGTTGACATCTTGCATTAATGTGGTACATTTATTATATTTGATGAGCCAATATAAATACATTCTTATTAACTGAAGTCCATAGTTACATTAGAGTTCACTCTTTGTGTTGTACATTCTATGGGTTTTGACAAATGTATAATGATATGAATTCACCATTACAGTATAATACACAATAGTTTCACTACCCTAACAATCTGTGTGCTCCACTGATTCATCCCTCCCTACCTCCTCCCAAACTCCTGGCAACCACTAATCTCTTTGCTCTCTTCATAGTTTTGCTTTTTCCAGGATGTCACATAGTTGGAATCAAACAGTATGTAGCCTTTTCAAATTGGCTTCTTTCACTTAGCAATATACATTTAAGTTTCCTGCATGTCTTTTTGTGGTTTGATAGCTCATTTCTTTTATTAATGAATAATATTCCATTATATATATATATTACAGTTTATTTATACATTCGTTTATTGAAGGATATCCTGGTTGCTTTCAAATTTTGGCAATTATGAATAAAGCATTAATTTGGCAATTGTGAGTAAAACATATGTGTGCAAGTTTTTGTGAACATAATTTTTCATTTCACTTGGGTAAATACCAAGGAGCACAATTACTGGGTCATTAGGTAAGAATGTGTTTAGTTTTGTAAGAAGCTGCAACTGTCTTCTGAAATTGCTGTATTATTCCTTATCTTTCAGTTTTTATCATGTAGAAGTTTTAAATTTTGATTTAGTCAAATGTAACATTTTTATGGTTTATAATTTTTGCTTTTTAAAAAAAAATCCTACTATATAATCATCAAAATATTCT
Organism: Balaenoptera musculus; assembly: GCF_009873245.2. Classification (NCBI taxonomy): domain Eukaryota; kingdom Metazoa; phylum Chordata; class Mammalia; order Artiodactyla; family Balaenopteridae; genus Balaenoptera; species Balaenoptera musculus. The sequence continues at coordinate 98,066,670 of NC_045788.1, forward strand.
ATGAAATCTCTGTGGCTAATGATGTTAATTTTTATTTTTATATTAATTTCTTGAGCCTGGCATTCTCAGCCTTCTACCTTCTGTCCCCAATCTAATATTTGCTCTTATCTTCAAAATAACCCACCTACTCAGGCCAAACAGGTCTGCCTATTGACTCCAAAATGAGTCATGAGCAGCCCCATCTATAGTCTTTTGATAATGCTTGTTCTTCTGCCTGAAGAATTCATCTTTCTCTGTATCTAAGTTTAAGTTCAAGTTCTTTTCCTCCTTCAAAGCTGAAGTTCAACTTCCCATTTTGGCCTCTTTTGACTTCCCTTCATTTGCTGTTAAGACGCTATTCATATTTTTCAGATCCAAGATATGATATTCACATTTTGGCAAATAATTTGTAAGTATTTTATTTACTAGTCTAAATATCAGAAATGACCAGTCGTGGAGGAAAATACAGCATCCTAGGGATTTTCTAGATGTATTTTATCTATTTATATATTGTAGGAACTCTTGACTTCTGATACTTACCCTAATTTATTCCTCCATTATAAATCATGTGGTGTTCTATCTATCTTGGAAAAGCGAAGTCCATATTTTATTTCTTATTAAAAATTATGCTTGGTTCAGACATTCATAATGAAATAACAATGCTTTGTGGTTGCAAAACATCTTCCATCTACTATCTATCACCACACAGTGCTCAGTGGATACGAGATTCTCTCTCTCTCTCTCTCTTTCTCTATCAATCTATATATATATAGGTTTGGCCAGAGAGTTCATTCGGGTTTTTGTAAGATGTTATGGAAAAACCCAAATGAAATTTTTTGCCAACCCAATATATACATTTTGTGTCTGTGTGTGTGTGTGTGTGTGTATTTCTTTATTCTTTCCCACATCAGTGATGTTTCACACATACTTTGAGAAGCTACAGCCAGGTGAGCCACAATAGAGAAATATCCAGCATTCCTATTCTAGAGAAGCTTGTATTCTTGGCCTGGGTGTGATATATTACTTTCAGTTTAGATCTGATCTGTTCACATATCCCAACAAATTTCCTAATGAAGTTCCAGTCTTCAGACTGTTCCCACCACAATCTCCCCACACCCAGACTCTGCCTTCTACCAGAAAGATTGAAGAGATGTAGAGCCATGCTATCCATTAAGTGTATATTTGGGTGGAGAAAAAAATGATTCAGTAATATCAGTATGCTTGATATTCAACTGATTTTTCCAGCTATGATAGGCATTTCTAAAGGAATGTATCATTGTAAAATTTTTACAAATATTTATCAAAACCATTCTGCTATCTCTAAAACAAAAAGGATAGTGATCTACCCCCACCTACCTCCCCCCACCAACAGAATGTCATGGCCCTGGGTAAACTATGAAGTTTAAAAGATCATGTCCCTTAAAAGATTGGACACATTTTCTGAGATAATAAGAAATTTTGATGAAAGCATAGAGTAGGACACAGTCAGGATGACATGAATGACATCATTCACCAAGGTCATAGAACTTGAAATATCACAGAGCAGACTCTCTACCTTCTCCAAGTTTTGCTATTATTCTATTGTTTTCCTCTTGAAAAATGCATGCCTGATGATGATGATGATGATGATGATGATGCTTTTTAGAGAGGGAGATCACAAGGATAAGTATTTATTAATATTAAATAATGCTTTATATTGATAGAATTACTGCATCATTGGCTCTTTTGCTTATTTTCTCACAGTTTTAATTTTAGTTATTAAAACTTTAAAAAACCCACATAAACAGAATATCATGGAGTTACATCTTTCACCTGAGTTAGGATCCAAAGTGGAGAATGTAGAGGATGAAATTTTTATGAAGTCAAAATTATCCTAAGTCTCTTAGGAAGGTGCACATTGAGGATCAATATAGCATCTCTTGAGTAGTCCAATGCAGTTTATTTTTCCTCCAGCATTGGAACAGGTCATTTATATGCCGGTCAAGCACCAGGTAAGGCAGTTAGCTTGTATTTAGGTTGTGTAAAAAATTGTGTTTTAAAACTATGTGTTTATTACACAATCTAAATCTACTAAGGATATATGCTAAATCTAGTAAGGATTGCATTTTTTCCCCACGATCTTAACCTAGTAAGCAGAGATACACTGTGAGTGTCTGGAACTGAAACCAGCAGAGGAAATGGCAGAGTTCAGACTCTCATATCATGCTCATGCTATGTAACATGTTATTACTGAGTGGAAGAATAGATGGACTTGATGAGTTCGGGTTTTGTTGTATTTGTTTTGTTTTGGCTTCTTGTAGAGTCTGTATAATAGTACCTGTATAGTAAATTTGTATAAGTTAAATACTAAAATTTGTAACTTCATAAGAGTGATAAAATTGTCACCAAAAATTTAGGAGACTAAAAATGTCTTTATTTGATATTCAGTATCTGCTGTTGACATCCAACAACTGAATTATATGTCTCTCTCATAAATTGGCTTGAAATATCTTACCTATAGCCTACCTCTCCAGCTTACCCTGACAACTTCCTCTCATACCATAAGCTCCAAAAATACCAAACTACTTTCTGCAGTTGCCTAAAAGACCGTGGCTTTCTAGTCCTACGTGCCTTTGTATGTGCTGTTTTCACTTCTCAGAGTCCTGATTCTTTCTTATTTCCTCAACCCAAGCCCACCTGGAGAAATACTACTCATTCTTTCAGAACCAGATCAAGCCTTGCTGCCTCAGTGAAATCTTCCTTGATTCTGTATTATCATTGCACTCAATATTTTCAGTGGGGCATTTGTTGTGCTGTATTTACTTTTATGTCTATCTCTTCAATTAGATCATCTCTTTAAGGGCAATGTTTGAAATATCCATTTTGTATCCTCTGCATTAACATGGACTCAGTATCCACTCCAAAATATGGTTATTCAATGAATAAATAATTCATAGATATTTATTCTCAGGATATGAGGAGCCAAAAAAATGATGGAGGCTGATTCAGTATGGGTAATCCAAGCTCAAATACCTTTTTCTCTCAGTTTATATTGACTCTCTCCATGCTTTTACATGTTCACACCTCAGATAAAGCCTGGCTATAGAATCCCCATAGGAGTTGATATCTATAAAAGAAGAGAAACTACCATGTGTTTTCCAAGAGCATTCCCTGGAGAGTTCTTAGGAACTTTTGCTGCAAATCCTCCACACTGTTATGTGCCAGTGACCTGGCAGTCATCTTCGCTATCAGTTAAAACTGCACAGTTTAACTCAAAATTCAATGAAAAGCTAACTTCCCACTCATACTGGTATGTAAGCCCAGTACCAGTAGGGAATCTGGAGTAGGGAGGGAAGCTCTGCTCCCTCTTAAGATCTCAGGAAGGTGAAGTAGACTCAATGAGCTTACTGGATTTTAAAGATAAAACATTGCATGATGAAGGGAAGATGTCTTCCCTACCCTACATCTTCTGACATTTCCCATCACTTTATAAGCTAGGATTGTAAAGTGATAATGCTAGAGGTGGCTTAATTTCTTCCTAGCCATTCCTATAAGTATTTGAAATTCAATGTACTTTTTTATTCACTTGAATTTAAAAAAAATAAATATTGCTAAAACAAGAGCATACACATAACTAGTATTAAAGTAACCCATTCTAATTGTAGAATATCCTAATTGATGGTCGTTTCAGAAATCATGTTCTTTAAAGCCTCTATTGGCATCTAAGAAAAAGGAACAGGCCTAAAGAGATGTTATGACTTTGCTTAAGATCACCCAGCCATATTTTAACTACTGGAATTCAACCAGTTCTTTTGCGCTTCAGACTAGTGCTCTCTGTTTTAAAATGTGATGAAATTTAGGGTGGGATTGAAATAAACACCAATAATTTGGTATAATAGAAGAGTATTAAAAATAATTTTGGGCCATAAATTAGAAATGATACACATTCTTATCAGAGAGTATGTGTATAAATAAAGTAGATTGAAGTTAGAAATGCTATTGGTGTGTAGCCAAAGGAAAATAACTGTCAAGTGTAGAGCAGTGTAAGTTAAATAAATAAATCCTGTTAAGATGTCTAGATCCTCAAGTGGCTCAGTGCCAGCTATCATTTTGAAAATCCTTTTTATTGACTCATTAATTGTTGAGTAACACATAAAGAGAAATGGCCAAGATTAAAAATAGGTAAAAGTAATATTCTCACGAAGATAGTAATTTTTTCCCAGGTAATAACTGTTCTTGCTAACACACAAAAATTCTTTGCATGTTTAAGTTATGTGGAATCTCTCTACCCTAGGGCCTTAAAATCCTAGACTACTACATAGATGATTGTAATTTAGGGCCATGAGGTTTTAGTTGCTTACACTTGCCTTACACACTTAGAGAATTTTGTCCTAAAGTTGCCAACCAAGTCAGATATTAATATATTGTCTTAGCAATTGTCTTACAGCCAAGAAGTACTCTGCTGATTCTGTTCCTAACAGCTGGATTCACCACATGAAAAGTGACCAAAGGAAATAGTTCATGTCTAAAAAATGTATACAAAAATATTACCACATGAAAAGTGACCAAAGGAAATAGTTCATGCCTAAAAAATGTATACAAAAATATTACATTTATTAATTTCTTTTAGAAGTATGTATAAACTAGACATCAGTTAAAATCATCAGTGGAAATTTCTTTTTATGCTGGGCCAGTCTAAGGAAAAATTGATGACCAGCAGTCTTTTGTCTGCCTTCTTGTACCCTTCCACATCTCAAACATCTCATGCCACCCCAGAATTTCTAAAAGCCTGAATTATGGAGACTTACCAGAGCCTAATTTCCTGCCTTGATCCTTTTATCAGAATTTCTACATCCCACATCAAAACATACTTCCTTGCATCTCACCTACTCAAAGTTCTGGTAGTACAATAAAAATTGTTCTTGAATTCATGTATTATTTTCTCATGTATTTCTCACGTAAGTTTACATTTAACCAAAGTTTTATGCGGGTACGATCCCTTTTGCCAAAGTGGCATAGTCAATACCAGTGATTTCTGGCAGGCCAGAGGGGATAAGGTATATACGGGATATCAGTTGCTCTTATATCAGACTACATAGGGAAATCCCTACCTGAGGGATGTTGCCTTGTACTAGTCAGGGTTCTCCGGAGAAACAGGACCAATGGAATAAATATTTATAAAAAGATTTATTATAAGGAATTGACTCATGTGATTATGGAGGCTGAGAAGTCCCCAGATCTGCAGATAGCAAGCTGGAGACCTTGGAGAGTTGATGGTATAGTTCCAGTCTGAAAGCCTGCAGGCTCATGACCCAAGAAGAACTGGTTTTTCATTTTATGTCTGAAGGCAGAAAAAGACCAATGTCCTAGCTCAAGTAGTCAGACAGGAGGAATTCCCTCTTACTCGGCCTTTTTGTTCAATTCCCATCTTCAGTTGATTGGATTAGGCCTACCCACATTAGGGAGGATAATCTGCTTTACTCAGTCTACTGAGTCAAATATTAATCTCTTGTAGAAACAGCCTCACAGACACACCTGGAATAGTGTTTGATCAAAATGTCTGGGCACCCTGTGGACCCAGTCAAGTTGATACATAAAATTAACCACATGTGTTCAAAGGATTAGTTTTTTTGTTTGTCTGTTTGTTGGTTTGTTTTTCCCCCCACTTTTACGGAGATATAATTGACATATAATACTATTAGTTTAAGGTATATAATATGATGATCTGATATATATATATAGCAAAATTACTACAACAAGGTTAATTAATATCCATCACCTCACATAGTTACAATTTTTTTTCTCAAAGGATTAGTTTTAATCTGTGAGATTCTAGAGAGCAGAACAGGGAATAATGGACAAATTTCATGGGAGGCCCATTTGGACTCATTATAGGAAGAATTTATAACTGCTGCAACCCTATGAAAAAGACTGTTTTGTAAGAGAATAACCTTCTAGATCTTCAAGCTAAAGCTGATCTGTAATGAATGCTTAGAAGGGGTTCCTGCTTTGAGTGAAGTTTGGACTGCATACCCACCTGAGATCCAGAGAGCTATGATACGCTCAATATTTAGGAGGCCAGTCTTATTTTTATTTGATCTCAGCCAACCCTCTTTTCTCCATATCGCAGTCAGAGGAATCTCTTTTAAATGCTTATCTGATTGTGTAGGTGATTTGTTAAGGAAGTTCTTCCAGGAGAAGTTGACAAGGGAATCGCAAGGAGGGAAGTCAGTGCAACCTCAACCTGTCTCCAGGGTGGGCTAAAACAGAAATTACATCCCTGAGCTGATCCCATAAGCTGTGAGCTACGCTGAAACCCAATACCTCCTAGGCATCCCCAGCTCTCTGAACTTGTGGGCAGAGCAGCTCAAGTCACCCAAGAACAGTCCCCTAAAGCAAGGTGCAGGAGTAAGCATTTGGGAGCACAATACAGAGGAGCTGGGGAATGGATGCACAAAAAGAAAACATAAAAGGACTCTGAAGGGATCTAGATAGATAATCAACAGTGTTCTCATCATGTTTCATTTTACTCTGGAATGGTCTATGGCCTCAAATGTCAATTGTGCTGAGGTTGAGAAACCCTGCAGATCACGTGAATGGATCAATCAATGAAACAATCAACCGCTCAAAATCTTACTATTTTTTTAAATTAATTAATTTATTTATTTATGGCTGTGTTGGGTCTTCGTTTCTGTGCAAGGGCTTTCTCTAGTTGCGGCAAGTGGGGGCCACTCTTCATCGCGGTGCGCGGGCCTCTCACTATCGCGGTCTCTCTTGTTGCGGAGCACAGGCTCCAGACGCGCAGGCTCAGCAATTGTGGCTCACGGGCCTAGTCGCTCCACGGCATGTGGGATCTTCCCAGACCAGGGCTCGAACCCGTGTCCCCTGCATTGGCAGGCAGATTCTCAACCACTGCGCCACCAGGGAAGCCCTCAAAATCTTACTATTAAGGGCAATTCCCATATTTCATTTTACAGGAAAAAATTCTTCCATGATATATAATATTAGACTGGTTCTTTATGTGAAGATTTCACTTGTTTATTCTAGAAATATATATCAATTAGCGTCCCTGAGCTATAAGGAACTTCTGTGTTGCTAAGTTTTTTGGCTTTTGCTTTGTTTTGTTTTTTTCAAACAATCTGATAGTTGAAAAAACTTGGGACGTGGGGAAATGGGATTCCATTCAGTTTTATGTTTTTCTGGAACAGAGCAATAAGAGTAAGATTAACGTCTTGCTGACTGTTTAACTGCCAACATTGCCACCTGCTATCGTGAGGCAATAAGCAGCCTTGTTGGCACCTTTGTGCTTGGTGAGAAAACAAAGGGATGATGAATAGCCAGTACCCAAAACCAAACACGGTGCACAGCAGTGGCTGGCACAAGATAAAGTGCTTGCTAAGGAAATAGAATGGCAAGTTGAAGCTCCCAGACCATTGATCAAATTTGTTTGTAGCCAACAATCAGTGTTTTGCTTTTGACTGCTAGAATCTCACTACCCTTCCTGATTCAAAAAGAAACCAAGGACCCTTCATCTGTTTATACAGACCATGTGTAACTACAAACAGAACTGTACAGTCATTCCTTTGGAGCCTAGGCATTCATGTACTTCCCCTGTCTATAAGCCAAGAAATGAATGTGTTCACTGTTTTTTATTGCCCTGTGGGATCCTGTTACAGATTTACTAGTGGTATGACTTAACCTATATTTCCAACCTGCAGATGGAAGAAAGTTTAAAACCAGTAGTTCCTGTTATTGTTAATAGAAACTGGGGCTTTTCTGACCCCATTCATGAATGTAGAAAGACCTCTCCATAGACCCATCAATTTCACTTTACAGACTTAACTGAAAAATTGATTAGCCCACAGAGTGAGTAGTCATACTTTGTAAAGTACATCTTAGTAGATGGGAAAACTCAGCATTCATAGTTGTTAAATAGAAAAAAGCTAATATCAGTAAGGGAGACTATGTCTCCATTGTAACTCCTTCCATAAGTCTCAAAATAAAGACTATTTATTCAGAAGTGTTTGAGTCCACCAATTAACGTAATAGGTATTGTATCATTTTCACAACACTATCTGGCCTTTCTAGATGAAGTTCTTCTGTGCCAAATCTGCACATTCTTTTATTGCAGTTATCATACCATTTTATTATTGCTATCATTTATTGAAATGTATTTTTCTTGGATTTTTAGACCCTTGAAGGCTGTGACTTCTGTCTTATTCATTTACTTAGCTGTAGCCCATAGCATAGTATACATATAATAAATGTTCAGTAAGCATATATTAATGATGAGTGAATTAATAAATGAAAAATATAAAGCAAAAGATTGAAATTAATCCTCAAGCTCCTTTACTGCCTGTGGTAGACAGAATTCTAAGATGAACCCAATGTGTCACCCTTATTTAATCTCTTTCCCTTGAGTGTGGATGGGACTTATGTATAGGATGAGATATCACTCTTGTGATTATGTTATATTATATAGCAAAAGAGATGACTGAAGATGTAATTAAGATGAGTAATTTTCATTACAGATTTAACTACTGCAGATTTTTATTTTAATTACTGAACATTTTACAGATGTACTTATGTTACTGAGCAGTTGACTGAGTTAATCAAAATAGAGATGATCTGAGTGGGCCTGAGCCCACTCAGGTAATCGCATGAGCCCTATGAATTTTAATTTAGAGGTCAGAGACAGAAGTCAGAAACTGGAAGCAGCAGAGATCTTCTTTTGCTGGGCTTGAATGAACAACTGCCCTGTCATAGAGAGGGCCATGTATCAGGCATGGTGAACATCTTCTAGAAGCTGAGATCAGCCTTCCTTGACATCAATCAAGAACACAAAGACCTTAGTCTTACAGTAGCAAGAAACTGAATTCTGTATGAGGGCTGGGAATTTGCATGTTTTGTTCACTGATGTATCCTCAGAGCCAAGAACAGTGCCTGGCACATAGTAGACTTTTCATAAATACTTGCTGAATGAATCAATAGGTTTTCAACTGGATTAAATTGCTTGTTATATGCTATTGCTGTACCGATTGCAGTTGTAAGGAATAGGGAAAGTGTAAAGTAGAATCATTTTCCTTGAGGAATTTACATTCTGTTATTTTTCTTATAAAATAGAGATTAACACATAGAAAAGGACAACCTGAACAACACTGCTGTCCTTCCCCCAGTAGACTATTGAGTGCTATAGAGGGAATATCATGAACATTATTGTCAGACAAACTTGAGTTTGTACCCAGGTTCAGGGACTTACTGGCTGGCCTTACATAGACAACCCCAGTTCCTCATCTGTTGATGGGGATTAATAATACTTACCTTGTAGGTTTGTTGCAAGGTTTAGAAGCAATACACACACACACACGTGGGGTGTTCAATAAATAGTAATGTTACTTTTGGACTGATTTAATGAATTCCTGTGCTTTATTCTTCATATTTTCTTATCCCCTTAAATGAAATAAGTTTTTAATGTGAATAGGCATTGGTTGATTCCTTTTGGAAATGTTTATATGTGTTGTTTTAGATCCATACCTAAAAGGTTTTCTTTATAATAGGTGCCCATAAAGGTTAAGTTAGAGTTCAATCAATGTGGAACACAGACCTTAATAGGTAATAATAGGTGCGGTGTGGAGTAATGGGGGATATATTGGACTAGGGATGTGGAAATGTGGATTCTAGGCTCATCAGCATGACCTTAGCAAATGATACCACTTCCCTCTGCAGAAAACTTGAATGGCTCCAAAATAAAATCAAAATTCCTACCCTATGACAAAAGGGGTTTCTGCCTTTGGCCCTGAGGTTTAGAAGACCTCACTCTAACCCTAACTTGTCTATGCCTCTCCCCATGAGGCAAAGAGTTTGTGGGCTTTAAGGGATGGGCCTACCCGGAACCTGCATCTGTCTACCTTTGAGATCACATTCAAGGTAGCTGGAATCCAGGTCTCAGTATTTCTGGTCCAAATGGGCCTGAGTCCACTTCCAAGGCCTACATGGCCCTTTACCCGGGGTTGGTCCTACATGAGATGGCTTCCAACTTCCCAAACACTTTTCTCCCTCAGAGTTTGCTAATGTTTTCTCTGCTAGAACACTCCCAACTTTCACATTTCCTGATCTGCCAATCAGAATGAGTTGCTTATTCCTCAACTACACATGTTTTGTATGTCTGTGTTGTGTTTTGGCTACTTAGATTATAAGCTTATGGCAAGCAAGTTTTCCTTGTCCATGTTGGTGTTCTCTACAGTTACATATTTCAGGGCTTTGCACCCAGGAAACATCTGGCAAATTAAAGAATGGAAATTTTCTGAGCCTTAATTTCTCACCTCTAAAAAGCAGAGTCTTACATAGATATTTCTAAGGTTATTTCCAGGTCTAGCATTTTCAGTGCTGTATATGAAAACCTTATAAGATTCTAGTGACCAGAAAAATAATATTTAAATACATAGTATCATAGACTTCTAGAAACTATTTAGACTCAGAAAGTGGAAGTCAGTGTAAGAATTCCACCTTCAACATCCTGGAAAGACAATCATCAGCCTGACTTGAAGATATCCAGGAATAAGGAGTTCACCATCTTGTAAGTCAGAATTTTAATTTGTTTCTCCTTGAAATGAGATCAGAAAGTCTTTCCTTATATGGAGTCTAATGCAAGTATTCGTTTATCTAGACCAAACATTACCAGTTTGGTGTTGCTATTGTAACACGCATCCAGACATCTTCCCTTTCTTGTGGTCCTCAAACTGAGCATATTCCAATCCCTAACTCCACTTCCAAATGTTGTATGACCGGTACTGAAGACAATGAAATTAGGAATGCCCCTGCAAAGTGCTTTGTCATCTGTGAAAACATCCCAGTGTAACAGTTTCACTACGTTGTTTTTGCTCGCAGGGACAACACACTGTTGGCTCATACTGAGCTTATAGTCAAGTAAACCCTCTAGATTTTGTTCATAGAAATTGCTGTTAGGCCAGGTGTCTCTTATCCTGTGAGATGATCTTGGAGCCCAATAATTCAACCTGTCATAATATTTTTAAAACTTGATTCAGTCATGCATCATATTAACTGTCTCTCCCAGCTATGTGTTGGCTGCAGATGCTATAAGCAGGCCCTCTTGTCTTCATTTAAAGTATTAGGAAAAGTGTTGATTGAACACAAGGGACCTAAGTATAAAACCCTGCAGCATGCCACCAGAACACTGTTTCCCAAATTATATTCAACAAGATCCTAGTTCTATGAGATGCTACAAGATAAAAAGGAAAAAATTTCCATGATCAGATAAGTTTGAGAAACACCACATACTATATGCTTTTTCTTGGGAAGTCACAGTGCATATTGCACGTTGTAAAGTGCAGTAATGAGAAGTCCTGTTTAACTTCAATTAACCCAACATTTCCCAAGCTTATTTGTGTGTAGAAACCTGGTTGGTAGTGGTTGTTTTTGTTGGTTGTTTTTAACATCCTGCCGTATTCCTGGAAAATACTTTAAGATACACTCCCTTACAACCTCAATAACATGATTTAGAATTTTACCATGAAGGATGCAAATTAGTAGGTATGTAGTTTCAAAAATTTATTTTACCCTTTGTGAGCTTTAGGATGAGGCTTTTTCCCCTCTGTACTAGTCAACATGATTCCTTAAAGCTTGTATGATTGCAAGCTGTTTTAACACTCTGAGCTACATAGATCGCCCCATTAATGTATTTTCCTTAGTCTATCTTGTGCCTCATTTTTCTTCTTCATGTTTCTTCTTTTTTCAGCTTGAAAGAAATTTCTCTTGATATAAAAGTTAGAAGCAAACATTAAGAGGTTAGTCTTTTACTAACATCGCTCTGTCTCACCCAAATGAATTTGACTCTTCATGTTCTTCTCAATTTGGGAAGAGCAACTCGTAATTTTTAAAAAGTCATTTAAACTCTATATTCTATTTTTTGTACTCCACGCCAATTTTGGACTTTGACTGACAGTTTTAATGGGTTTATGGTACTTTTGTTTTTGGTTATACACTGTTTATTCTGTCTTTTGTACATGTCTTATTAAAATATGATCTCATCCTGGACAGTACCTAAGGCTCCATTTTTTGTTTGTAAAAATATAATCAAAGACTGTATTATCAGAGTGTCATTGTTATTCTTCCATCTCTCTGAATCAATCTTCCCTTTTAGAATCTCTGTCCATGTGGTCATACCTAATTTGTCTTAAACTTTTTGAGAGGTGCTTTCCTGCAGTCCTGGGTAGATGTCTGGCTGTCTCCCAGCATTCCTTTCCACAGCTTTATTATTAATTCCAAGAACATTGTTCACATTCTCCAAAGTTGTTATTACTCTCATTGGCTCAATCAGTTTTTGTCTTTGTTGTAAGGAATTAAGTTTAAAGTAGTATTTCCTCTTGCCTACTTCTGGACTGATTGAGAGCTGAAATTATTGTCATAGCATATCAGGTTAATCAGGTAAGACTGATCCCTCATTAAATATATAATAAGTGCCTACTATGTGCCAGGCAAAGTTCTTGCTGGAGGGAAGATGGCAGAGAGGAGGACAGAAAGAGCAGACACAGTAAACGATCAAAAACTATATATCAAAATAATCTCAGCTAATGATAGGCTATGTGAATAAAATAAAATATCATAATACAATACAAAGTTATGAGTCAGGAGTATACCAATTTAAATTAGGTGCTCGGGGGGACCTTCAACATGGCAGAGGAGTAAGATGTTGAGATCAGCTTCCTCCCCACAAATACATCACAAATACATCTACATGTGGAACAGCTCCTACAGAACACCTACTGAACACTGGCAGAAGACCTGACTTCCCAAAAGGCAAGAAACTCCCCACGTACCTGGGTAGGGCAAAAGAAAAAAGAAAAAACAGAGACAAAAGAATAGGGACGGGACCTGCATGCCTGGGAGGGAGCTGTGAAGGAGGAAAACTTTCCACACGCTAGGAAGTCCCTTCACTGGTGGAATTGGGGGTGGCAGGGTGGGAGGAAGCTTCAGAGCCACGGAGGAGAGCACAGGAACAGGGGTGCAGAGGGCAAAGCGGAGAGATTCCTGCACAGAGGATCAGTGCCGAGTAGCACTCACCAGCCCGAGAGGCTTGTCTGCTCACCCGCTGGGGTGGGCGGGGGCTGGGAGCTGAGGCTCGGGCTTCGGAGGTTGGATCCCAGTGAGAGGACTGGGGTTGGCAGCGTGAACACAGCCTTAAGGGGCTAGTGCACCACAGCTAGCTGGAAGGGAGTCTGGGAAAATGTCTGGATATGCCTAAAAGGCAAGAGACCATTGTTTCGGGGTGCTCAAGAAGAGGGAATTCAGAGCACCGCCTAAACAAGCTTCAGAGACGGGCGCAAGCGGTGGCTATCAGCTCAGACCACAGAGATGGGGATGAAATGCTAATGCTGCTTCTACAGCCACCAAGAATCCTGTGTGAAAGCACACGTCACTATCCACACCCTCCCAGGAGCCTGTGCAGCCCTCCACTGCCAGGGTCCTGTGATCCAGGGACAACTTCCCTGGGAGAACACATGGTGCGCCTCAGGCTGGTGCAACACCATGCTGGCCTCTGTAGCCTCAGGCTTGCCCTGCATCCGTACCCCTCCCTCTCCCTGGCCTGAGTGAGCCAGAGCCCCCAGTCAGCTGCTCCTTTAACCCCGTCCTGTCTGAGCAAAGAACAGACAGCCTCAGGTGACCTACACACAGAGGCGGGGCCAAATCCAAAGCTGAACCCTGGGAGCTGTGTGAACAAAGAAGAGAAAGGGAAATTTCTCCCAGTAGCCTAGGTAGCAGCAGATTAAATCTCCACAGTCAACTTGATGTACCTGCATCTGTGGAATACCTGAATAGACAATGAATCATCCCAGCTTGAGGAGGTGGACTATGGGAGCAATGATATATATATATTTTTTCCCTTTTTCTCTTTTTGTGAGTGTGTATGCATATGCTTCTGTGCCTGATTTTGTCTGTATAGCTTTGTTTTACCATTTGTCCTAGGGTTCTGTCTGTCCATTTGTTTGTTTGTTTGTTTGTTTGTTTTAGTAGAGTTTTCAGTGCTTGTTACAGTTGGTGAATTTGTTTTTTGGTTTGGTTTTTCTCTTCTTTCTTTCTTTCTTTTTAAATTACTTTAAAAAAATCTTTTTAATAATTATTTTTTGTTTTTTATTTTAATAACCTTTTTTTGTTTATTTTATTTTATTTTATCTTTTTCTTTCTTTCTTTCCTTTTCCTCTCCCTTTTATTCTGGGCTGTATGGATGACAGGCTCTTGGTGCTCCAGCCAGGCGTCAGGGCTGTGCCTCTGAGGTGGGAGAGCCAAGTTCAGGACATTGGTCCACCAGAGACCTCCCAGGTCTGAGTAATATCAAACGGCAGAAATCTCCCAGAGATCTCCATCTCAACACCAAGACCCAGCTCCATTCAACGACCAGCAAACTACACTGCTGGACACCCTATGCCAAAAAACTAGCAAGACAGGAACACAACCCCACCCATTAGCAGAGAGGCTGCCTAAAATCATAATAAGGTCACAGACACCCCAAAAAACACCACCACATGTGGACCTGCCCACCAGAAAGACCAGATCCAGCCTCATCCACCAGAACACAGGCACTACTCCCCTCCACCAGGAAGCCTACACAACAAACTGAACCAACCTTAGCCACTGGGGACAGACACCAAAAACAAAGGGAACTACGAACATACAGCCTGCGAAAAGGACACCCCAAACACAGTAAGTTAAGCAAAATGAGAAGACAGAAAAACACACAGCAGCTGAAGCAGCAAGGTAAATACCCACCAGACCTAACAAATGAAGAGGAAATAGGCAGTCTACCTAAAAAAGAATTCAGAATAATGATGGTAAAGGTGATCCAAAATCTTGGAAATAGAATGGAGAAAATACAAGAAACGTTTAACAAGGACCTAGGAGAACTAAAGAGCAAACAATCATGAACAGCACAATAAATGAAATTAAAAATTCTCTAGAAGGGATCAATAGCAGAATAACTGAGGCAGAAGAGCAGATAAGTGACCTGGAAGATGAAATAGTGGAAATAACTACTGCAGAGCAGAATAAAGAAAAAAGAATGAAAAGAATTGAGGACAGTCTTAGAGACCTCTGGGACAATATTAAATGCAACAACATTCGAATTATAGTGGTCCCAGAAGAAGAAGAGAAAAAGAAAGGGACTGAGATAATATTTGAAGAGATTATAGTTGAAAACTTCCCTAATGTGGGAAAGGAAATAGTTAATCAAGTCCAAGAAACACAGAGAGTCCCATACAGGATAAATCCAAGGAGAAACACTGCAAGACACATATTAATCAAACTATCAAAAATTAAATACAAAGACAGAAAATTAAAAGCAGCAAGGGAAAAACAAGAAATAACATACAAGGGAATCCCCATAAGGTTCACAGCTGATCTTTCAGCAGAAACTCTGCAAGCCAGAAGGGAGTGGCAGGACATAGTTAAAGTGTTGAAATGGAAAAACCTACAACCAAGATTACTCTATCCAGCAAGGATCTCATTCAGATTTGACAGAGAAATTAAAACCTTTACAGACAAGCAAAAGCTAAGAGAATTCAGCACAACCAAACCAGCTTTACAACAAATGCTAAAGGAACTTCTCTAGGCAGGAACCACAAGAGAAGGAAAAGACCTACAATAACAAACCCAAAACAATTAAGAAAATGGTAATAGGAACATACATGTAGATAATTACCTTAAATGTAAATGGATTAAATGCTCCAACCAAAAGACATAGACTGGCTGAATGGATACAAAAACAAGACCCATATATATGCTGTCTACGAGAGAGACCTGCTTCAGACCTAGGAACACATACAGACTGAAAGTGAGGGGATGGAAAAAGATACTCCATGCAAATGGAAATCAAAAGAAAGCTAGAGTAGCAATTCTCATATCAGACAAAATAGATTTTAAAACAAAGACTATTACAAGAGACAAAGAAGGACACTACATAATGATCAAGGGATCAATCCAAGAAGAAGGTATAACAATTGTAAATATTTATGCAGCCAGCACAGGAGCACCCCAATACATAAAGCAAATGCTAACAGCCATAAAAGGGGAATTCGACAGTAAGACAATCATGGTAGGGCACTTTAACACCCCACTTTCGCCAATGGACAGATCATCCAAAATGAAAATAAATAAGGAAACACAAGCTTTAAATGATACATTAAACAAGATAGACTTAATTGATATTTATAGGACATTCCATCCAAAAACAACAGAATATACTTTCTTCTCAAATGCTCATGGAACATTCTCCAGGGTAGATCATATCTTGGGTCACAAATCAGGCCTTGGTAAATTTAAGAAAACTGAAATCATATCATGTATCTTTTCCGACCACAGTGCTATAAGACTAGATATCAATTACAGGAAAAACCTGTAAAAACTACGATCACATGGAGGCTAAACAATACACTACTAAGTAACCAAGAGATTACAGAAGAAATCAGAGAGGAAATCAGAAAATACTTAGAAACAAATGACAATGAAAACACGATGACCCATAACCTATGGGAAGCAGCAAAAGCAGTTCTAAGAGGGAAGTTTATAGCAATAGAATCCTACCTCAAGAAACAAGAAAAATCTCAAATAAACATCCCAACCTTACACCTAAAGCAGCTAGAGAAAGAAGAACAAAAAATCTCCAAAGTTAGCAGAATGAAAGAAATCATAAATTTCAGATCAGAATAAATGAAAAAGAAATAAAGGAAACAATACCAAAGATCAATAAAACTAAAAGCTGGTTCTTTGAGAAGATAAAATTGATAAACCATTAGCCGAATTCATCAAGAAACATAGGAGAAGACCCAAATCAATAAAATTAGAAATGAAAAAGGAGAAGTAACAACTGACAGTGCAGAAATACAAAGGATCATGAGAGATTACTACAAGCAACTATATGCCAATAAAATGGACAACCTGGAAGAAATGGACAAATTCTTAGAAAAGAACAACCTTCCGAGACTGAAGCAGGAAGAAATAGAAACATTTAGAGAAGAGCTAACACCTATCCTTCTCAAACTCTTCCAAAATATAGCAGAGGGAGGAACACTCCCAAATTCATTCTATGAGGCCACCATCACCCTGATACCAAAACCAGACAAAGATGTCACAAAAAAAGAAAACTACAGAACAGTATCACTGATGAACATAGATGCAAAAATCCTCAACCAAATCCTAGCAAACAGAATCGAACAGCACATTCAAAGGATCATACACCATGATCAAGTGGGGTTTATCCCAGGAATGCAAGGATTCTTCAGTATATGCAAATCAATCAATGTGATACACCATATTAACAAACTGAAAGACAAAAACCATATGATCATCTCAATAGATGCAGAAACAGCTTCCAACAAAATTCAACACCCATTTATGATAAAAACTCTAAAGAAAATGGGCATAGAGTGAACCTACCTCAACACAATAAAGGCCATATATGACAAACCCACAGCCAACATTGTTCTCAATGGTGAAAAACTGAAACCATTTCCACTAAGATCAGGAACAAGACCAGGATGCCCACTCTCACCACTGTTATTCAACATAGTTTTGGAAGTTTTAGTCACAGCACTCAGAGAAGAAAAAGAAATAAAAGGAATCCCAATCAGAAAAGAAGAACTAAAGCTGTCACTGTTTACACATGACATGATACTATGCATAGAGAATCCTAAAGATGCTACCAGAAAACTACTAGAGCTAATCAACTAATTTGGTAAAGTAGCAGGATACAAAATTAATGCACAGAAATCTCTTGTATTCCTATACACTAATGATGAAAACTCTAAATGAGAAATTAAGGAAACACTCCCATTTACCACTGCAACAAAAAGAATAAAATACCTAGGAATAAACCTACCTAAGGAGACAAAAGACTTGTATGCAGAAAACTATAAGACACAGATGAAAGAAATTAAAGATGATAGAAACAGATGGAGAGATATACCATGTTCTTGGTTTGGAAGAAACAACATTGTGAAAATGACTATGCTACCCAAAGCAATCTACAGATTCAATGCAATCCCTATCAAACTACCAATGGCATTTTTCACAGAACTAGAACAAAAAATTTCACAATTTGTAGGGAAACACAAAAGACCCCGAATAGCCAAAGCAATCTTGAGAAAGAAAAACGGAGCTGGAGGAATCAGGCTCCCGGACTTCAGACTATACTACAAAGCTACAGTAATCAAGACAGTATGGTACTGGCACAAAAACAGAAATATAGATCAATGGAACAGGATAGAAAGCCCAGAGATAAACCCACGCACATATGGTCACCTTATGTTTGATAAAGGAGGCAAGAATATACAGTGGAGAAAAGACAGCCCCTTCAATAAGTGGTGCTGGGAAAACTGGACAGCTACATGTAAAAGAATAAAATTAGAACACTTCCTGACACCATACACAAAAATAAACTCAAAATGGATTAAAGACCTAAATGTAAGGCCAGACACTATAAAATTCTTAGAGGAAAACAAAGGAAGAACACTCGTTGACATAAATTACAGCAAGATCCTTTTTAACCTACCTCGTAGAGAAATGGAAATAAAAACAAAAATAAACAAATGGGACCTAATGAAACTTAAAAGCTTTTGCACAGCATAAACAAGACGAAAAGACAACCCTCAGAATGGGAGAAAATATTTGCAAATGAAGAAACTGACAAAGGATTAATTTCCAATATATATACAAGCAGTCCATGGAGCTCCCTATGAAAAAAACAAAGAACCCAATCCAAATATGGGCAGAAGATCTAAACAGATATTTCTTCAAAGAAGATATACAGATTGCCAACAAACACATGAAAGATGCTCAACATCACTAATGATTAGAGAAATGCAAGTCAAAACTACAATAAGGTATCACCTCACATTGGTCGGAATGGCCATTATTAAAAAATCTACAAATAGTAAATGCTGGAGAAGGTGTGGCGAAAAGGGAACCCTCCTGCACTGTTGGTGGGAATGTAAATGGATACAGCCACTATGGAGAACAATATGGAGGTTTCTTAAAAAACTAAAAATTAAACTATCATATGACACAGCAATCCCACTACTGGGCATACACCCTGAGAAAACCATGATTCAAAAAGAGTCATGTACCACAATGTTCATTGCAGCTCTATTTACGATAGCCAGGACATGGAAGCAAACTAAGTGTCCATCAACAGATGAATGGATAAAGAAGATGTGGCACATATATACAATGGAATATTACTCAGCCATAAAAAGAAACGAAATTGAGTTATTTGCAGTGAGGAAGATGGATCTAGAGAGTGTCATACAGAGTGAAGTAAGTCAGAAAGAGAAAAACAGTTACTGTATGCTAACACATATATATGGAATCTAAAAAAAAAAAGAAATGTTTCTGATGAACCTAGGGGCAGGACAAGGAATAAAGATGCAGACGTATAGAATGGACTTGAGGACATGAGGATGGGAAAGGGTAAGCTGGGATGAAGTGAGAGAGTAACATTGACATATATACACTAACTAAGGTAAAATAGATAGCTAGTGGGAAGCTCTACCTAGCACAGGGAGATCAGTTTGGTGCTTTGTGACCACCTAGAGGGGTGGGATAGGGAGGGTAGGAGGGAGATTCAAGAGGGAGGTGATATGGGGATATATGTATACATATAGCTGATTCACTTTGTTATACAGCAGAAACTAACACAACATTGTAAAGCAATTATACTCCAATAAAGATGTTAAAAAAATAAAAATTAAAAATAAAAAATAAAATTGTGTTGGTATGAAAAAAAATAAAATCTTTTTATTGAAAAAATAAATAAATAAATAAATTAGATGCTCATGAAAGGCCTCACTAAGGATGTAACATATGAGCTGAGATCTGAATGCCAAGAGGTATCCAGACATAAAATATCTTTGATTGAATATTCGACACAGAGGAACAGCAAGTGCAATAGTTCTAGAGTGTGGATGTTCTAGGAAGAGGAAGAAGGCCAAAGGACTGAGCATAAGGAATAGGGGATAGAGTGGGAGGAAACAAGGTGCAAGAAGTCAGCAGGAGATGGAGAGGCAAGTAGAGATCAGATCATGTCCCCTTGAGGACAAGGTAAGTCATGTAGGAATGACCCTGTGAAGTTTCAGTCATAGTGGCAACATGATCTAGTTTACATTAAAAAAAAAAAAACTATGAGTCCAGGGTGAAGAGAAGATTTGGGTGTGATTGAGTAAAATGGAAAAAAGAGCCCACAAGGGAACAACTGGAGACTTCAAGAAGAGGAAACAGGGTCTCCTAACTGACGTAGCTCAACTGTCATTTTTGTGATCTTAGGCATGAATATGATATATGTCTCCCCTGACTGACTGAACAATGTCTGGCATGTTCCCCAAACTAGTTTAATTTTTCATATCATTTTTTTCTTATTAACATTCTGTTCTTCATGTCTCTCTCATCTGGGTCAAGGCTTTTCACTTAGTCCATGCTTTCTTGACCTCTGTTACTATCCCATCTCTCTGAATTATTTTTTTCTTTGAACCAGATGCTAATAGTTTGGATGCTCCATTTGTGTTAAGAAAATGTTATAAACCCTGGAGTTATGCCATGCAGAGGCTCTGAACATTAGCTAAAACATATTTCACCCATAAGTCATATGCAATGTTCTACTCACATTTTATACTTCAAAGGGGCTCTCTTGAGTTTCTAAAATTTATTAAGATGTTTCCATTTTAATAGTTGTGTTTTGGATATGAGGAAGGAAAGAAACTGTTATTTAGAGAAGTCTGGGGAAGAAATAACATATCTGGGTTCCTTATTCAAATTAGCTAACCAATTTGGTATGGCAAAACACTTCAAGTGAATCATACAACTTCAGTAAAGGAAACTCTGGTCACTAGGCAATAAACACATGTTTCAGATCAGACACTGCTTTGAAGCAGCCAGAGCTAATCAGGTTTTCTATGAACACATTAGTTAAGCACCAGACTTTCAGGCTTATTGTCTTTCTTCATTGCTCCACGGTCCATAGGATAATACTGAACCTGCATAAGAATCACAGTCCCATTATGCTTATTTGACTCCAGAAACCAGCTGAAACACAATTGGGGGTCAAGTTCCATTTGCTTTTCTCTACTGTGTCTGGCTCCAGGATCATAGTAACAGTGAGTCTTGCCTGCTAACTGTTTGCTTTAATTTCTCACCAGAAATCACCATTTCTATTGCTAGATGAAGGTAATGGTAATTCTCCAAACTGCCTGGGACAGTATTTCTGAACGGAATTTCACAGCTATAATGGGGAAGAGAAGAAAGTGTTCTCTGCTGTTGCCAATAACATTTTAAAAAAGGAATTTACATGTCTGTAAAACAAGCAGTCCTAAGACAGTCATCTCTATGGTGTATCAATAAGAGAATTAATAGCCCTGTATCACCACACACATTTTTAATGTAAAAAACTGAGAGATTATGAACCCTTAGGGTATAGCCCAAAAGTTTTCTGTGATTTACGTCAATCCACTAACATTATAGCTCAAGAAAAAAGAATGTCGATATACTGTTAAACTTTCTTTCTGGGTATTCTCTGATCCTGACTCAACTATAATACAAAAATAATAGCATTGAGACTTGGGTTCCATTTCCAGTTTTGCCACCAGAAAGCTGTAAGAGTTTGGACAGGTGACATTATCTTTTTGGTCCACAGTTTTCTCACTTAGAAGGAAATCCTGCCATTTGTGATCACATGGATGGACCTTGAGGGCATTATGCTAAGTAAAATGTCAGAGAAAGACAAATGGTGTGTGATCTCACTTATATGTGTTTGCCAGGGGATGGGGGAAAAGGGGAGATGTTGGTCAAAGGGTACAGTCTTTCAGTTATAAGATGAATAAGTTCTGGAGATCTAATGTACAGCAGGGTGACTATATATTTAATACTGTGTTGTATACTTGAAAGCTGCTAAAAGAGCAGATCTTGTGTTCTCATCACACACACAAAATAATAACCACATGAGGTGATGAATGTGTTAACTAACCTTATTGTGATAATCATTTTACAATATACACATATCAAATCATCAGGTCGTACACCTTAAATTTATACATTATTTGTCATATTTCAATAAAGCTAGAGGAAAGTAAGAGTAAACAAAATAGAGGTGTTGCACTAGAAAATAAGCCCAAATATCACTTCCTTTCTAAAGTTACATTTTCTTTTATCAAGATTTTTCATTGAAACAAAAATATAATAAAAGTCATTTTGTGTATATTTTCCTTTTTTTTTTTTCCTGGCACAATGGAGGTCCCACAGTGTGAAAAGAAAACCTTGGATTCTACTGAGCTTCTTTCTTTAAACTTAGAATTTTGCCCCTGTTCCATGTTTAGCTCTATTTCCTTGTCTGACCAAAAAGTACTTTTCTCGCTCCAGCATTCCAGCATGTCATACATCAAAAGGTTTGAGGGGGGATGTATGTGTATATGTGGAGGGGGGGATGGGAGGTTAGGAACATCTGGAAGAGGGAGCAAAGGATAGATGATTACTTGTAGCTCATGCAGGAAAATCTAGATTTAGGTATTCCTTTGTATCCAAATTTCAGCTGTCATGAACCAACTCTAAACTAGGAAAAGAAAGGATGCTACTTTTGAGTTTAGATTTAAAGAATGAAATACAAGCTAACACTTGGGGCTCCATCGTATAATCATCACATATTCAGAAGGAGGTCAGTTTCTGAGAGTGGACCTATGAAGTTTATCAGTGAGAAGAGAAGAGGAAATGAGTGGTAGACAAAAGCTTTGTTCACACCTGAGTTTGGGGAATTAACCAGTCTATTTACAATATCCAACTTTAATCAACCACAGTCATCTTTGCCATGTACTTATCTGATCATACACATTTCAATGTGACATAGCTTTCATTAAATTCATATTATATGTAGGACATCATGATTTCTCCTCACTTAGCTAGAAAACAATGCCTCTTTTAAAAGGTGAAGTGTGGATAAAATAATTTGTGACTGATATGCATGGTTGAGAAACAGATTACTGGATATGAAATTAGTAGAACTGTCCATAAAATGGCATTCATAGTTTTTCACATATTTTAATGAATTTTATACTATAATGAGACAAATAGAAGCAGAACTGATGTTTCATAGTTTATGCGGGTGATTTCCTATACTATCATGCTATTTTTTACATGTGAGTGTGTGTGTGTGTGTGTGCACATGTGTACACATGTATATCTGGAAGTTAGGCAGAATCATTGAGATATTAGGTTGGGATATACACAGCTGATTCTCATTATTCATGAGAGTTATGTTCCATAAAGTAGCCACAAATCCTGAATTTGTGATTGCTGAGCCATTGTTCTTAGGAGAAATACCAGATGAGGTTCCTGTGATCATCTGGTCACAACATTTTTGTCAACCAATCAATACATGAACTCATTTAATATGTGTTTCTGTTTAAAGACATCTTATTTAACATGTATTGTTGTTTCATTAACATTGAATTCAAGCCAATAGCACTATCAGTCATGCCTGGGCGGAGCTTATCTAACACACATGTTTTCTCTACAATGCACATCACAGCCTTCTTGCACTTGGGGACACTAGGGGACACTTCAACATGATGCTCAGGGGTTATTTTAAACAGCAAAATCACCAAAAGAAAAGCACAAAATAATGAAAAATGTGACACTAAATAGACTGCCAAAAGGACCCAAGAGGGCAGTGTTGCTTTGTTCAATCTCAGATGGGAATGTGTATGCTGAGTGACTCAAATTTTTAATCACTATGCCTGTCCATGACTGACAGTTAAAGTGCTTCCAGTGTTGGCTTACGGTTGACAAGTAGATTTTAGTGAGTGGGCAAGTTTGCAAATGAAGAATCTGTGAATAATGAAGATCGATTGTGTCCGTATGCATATATATATGTGTATATATATACATATATATATATAGATAGATAGATAGATAGATAGATAGATACATAGATACATAGATAGATAGATAGATATACATATATAGATAGATAGACATAGATGTTTGAATGTAGGGAGCATAGAGGGCACAGACCCCAAGATGTGACATTCACTTCCTCAACCTTAGTCAAGCAACTGATGCCCTTTTGAATGTGTGTCTACTCCAGCTACCTATTGATACCTAAAAAATCACCCAAAACTTAATAGCTCAAGTAACATCAATAATTTATTTTGTTCACAAATCTAGAATTTTATGGGGTTTCTTGGGAACAACTCATCTTTACTCCACAAGGCATCTGTTGGAGTCTGGAGGACCCAGTGTTAAGATGACTCACTCTTATGACTGGCCAGTGGGTTCTGACTTTCAGCTTGGAAGCCCATAGAACCATGAGCCAGAGCCTTTGGTTTATCTCCCTTTGGCCTCCTCATGAACTGACAGGACTTCCTCACTGCGCAGTGGCTGGGTTCCCAGGGTAAGTGATCTAAGAAACAGGAAATGGAAGTTACCATTTTTGTGTGGCCTGGGCCTAGAAAATTATACTATATGACTTCTGACATATACTATTGCTCAAGTAGTCACAGAGACCCCTTGATGCAAGAATATCAAAAGAATATGGGGTTTTAAAGCTACCACAATGTCATTGATATTACAATTTAGCCTAAACAACAAGCCATACTACTTTACTCACTATGATAATATTTATTCCTTATGACCATTTCTGAGTATTACCTTTCCCTTAATTATTTTCCTAGATCTGCTTGTTATTACAATTTACATAGCATATACCCATATATCAAGAAGACTGGAAGTGAGCCTTTAACAAGCCACCCCATCTCTCAATAGTCATGGTGGATTGGGGAATATCTTCAGCTTGGCTAGAGACAGGAACATTGCCCTCTAATTCAATCCAGATATGCTACTTTTCTATAGGAATGTTGAAAGGGAAATATCTGTGTTCAACCATCTCACTGCAGGACGTATGAGTTTGATAAAGGTTTTTGACATGCTAAAGTTCCACATGAGTTACATAACCACAGCCTACCCATTTTAAAACTTTAGTCTTTGATATAAAGTTCCAGGCTACTCTAGAGTAAGGGGGAGAAATAGAGGTTGATAGGAACTCCAGGTAAGAAAGGCCTTGAGATTTGAGAGATGTTAATTCAGAGTAAGCAAATTAAGAATGTAAGGTGTTAGTGAAGAAATGAATTACAGAAGGAAAGAGAATCAGGGAAACAGAGCAAGAGCCTCTGAGAATTTAGAATACAATAAGAGAAGAGAAGAAAAAGAAATACTGAGAACTTTCTCTAAACCATGTCTGCTTTAAAAATATTATGTAATCATTGACAATATTTCATTATGTATTACTACAACATTTTTTAATGGATGAACACACTAAAGTGAAGTTAAATAATTTACTGAAAACCATTTAGATTAAATTAGCGAGTGTTAGAATCCCAAGCTTAAGAAGGTGCAGATGAGAAAAGTCCATGAATATGAGGGGCTCGGTCTTTGGAAGGGAAATCTTTTCTTCAGTATTTTTTTTAAAGATTTGTTTATTTATTTATTATTTATTTATTTTTATTTTTGGCTGCATCGGGTCTTAGTTGCAGCACACAGGGTCTTCATTGTGGCATGCAGGATCTTTCATTGCGGCCTGCAGGCTTCTCTTTAGTTGTGGCTTGTGGGTTTTCTCTTCTCTAATTGTGGCCCATGGGCTCCAGGGCGAGTGGGCTCTGTAGTTTGCAGCACGCAGGCTCTAGTTGAGGCGCACAAGCTCAGTAGTTGTGGCGCGTGGGCTTAATGGCCCCGCGGCATGTGGAATCTTAGTTCCCTGACTAGTTCCCCGCATCCCCTGTACTGTAAGGTGGATTCTTTACCACTGGATCATCAGGGAAGTCCCTCTTCTTCAGTTTTATTTAGTATGGAAATAATACTCACAGGTATCAAGTAGGAGAGATCTATTTTGGAATAGCTTGGAGATTTTTCCCTTTATTGTGGTCCTTAATGAGGCAAACTCCAGATGAGAGGAACATTTTGTTGGCTTAATTTCATTTAGAAAACATTAAAGTCAAGTTGACCTAAAAAAAAGATTCTTAAATAATCTAGTGTATGCACCAGAAATTTAGAAATGATAGAATGTAATTTATTATACTATTCTTTCAACTCTTCACAGGTTAAATATTAGTACTCATAGTAAATGTTTGTCCAAGACATTCTGTGACCAATAAGAGAAAAAGAGAAAGAGATCAAGATGTGAAATAGAAATCAGTCTCAAGTTACCCTCTAGTTAGGTGTGCAGTGGGTCCACAAGTTTGTAATGTCTATCATACTAACCACAGTGAAAGTGTTCAAAGATGACAGGCAAATTGGTGGGAGAAAGAAAATTTTGAGAAGAGCTCAAGAGATACAATAATAGACAGAGAAAGACTGGGATTTAAAGAAGAGAGGAGGAATCCTTTACAGCAGGCCTGAGTGGAAAACATGTATGTTTTGGAGTTATACTCAGGTTCAAGCCCTACCCCACTGTTATCTGTGTCTACTCTGGTTAACTGTTTAACTGCATCTCAGTTTCTTCTGCTGTAAATGTTGACATTTATATATACCTTACAGGACTTGAGGGGAGGATTAAGCGATATAAAATTTATAAAACACCTGGCACATAAGCCCTGATCAGATTTTATCTTTCTCTGAAAACATATCTAGGCTAATTGGCACTGGCTTCTGAATAACAAAGATCCTGTTTCTGAGGCGTCCCATCTATGGCTAGACTCGTTTCAATGAGAAACATTGATTTTCCTCCCAATTTTACAACTTCCATGTGTTCTAGTTATTATTAAGTGTGTGTGCATGGGGTATACCATTTATAGTTTTCTTCCTGAGGTTTTCTTTAGGCCAGTTGGAATGCCACAGAATTAAAAAACAGATGTATACTTGAAAAATGTAGCAACACACTCATTCTTCTCTTATGTCGGACTGTCTTCACTTTTGTTTACATAAGGAAATGCATTAGCAAATTTTGGAATTAGTTTGGAATTAGTTTCTGCACAATGAATCTTTGGGTAGTTGGACACCTATGATGTAAAACCTCCTGTCTTTGTTTCAGAAAAAAATCATTATTGTTTAAAGCCTGTCAATTGGAATGCAATTTAAAAACTTTTACTCAGCAGCTACAGAATTATACACAGATTCTGAACAGAGAAATATAAAATAGACGTGTGATGCTCATCTTTTTCACACATTTATAATAATCATTTAATAGTTAAATCTAGAAGTGAAGTGTTGTCAGTGTTTCCTGATTTCATTTCATGTTTTTTCCCTTTTGAACATCATTTCTTTCTCTGACTCACAGTCTGTTTATTATTACTCTTATTCTAAACATCCTTCTATAAATCTCTCATTTTTAAATTATGAAGGCAGGAGTCCAATATTTTTCTTAAAGCAGGAATTCTTACATTTAATCATTTGTTTAACATGTAATTACTGGGCCAATTATAAGGGCCTGGCACCCTGTCAAGTTCTTTGAATACAATGGTGAGCAAAACCAGTAGGGTCCCTACCTTTAAGGAGCTTAAAAATATTGGTAGAAATAGAAATTACTGAAATAATTACCAAAGGTAATTACATCTGTAATAGGTGACATAAATAATAATCGCAGGATGCTCTTGAGAGCATAGCAAAGGGAAGCGATCTAGTCAGATGTTGAGAGATGGATCTGAAAGATGAATACAAGTTAGGTGAAGAGAGGACAGAAGAACATTCTAGACAAAGACATTGACATCAAGGAACAGAATGCTCAACACAAGGACGGATAGGGTTTTGTTATGGATTTGTTTTTTATCCAGAAAGCTAAAGAAAACTTTGGAAGAATTTTAAAAAGGGAGTACAATGAAGAAATTTAGATTTTTAAAGGTCACTGTGTCCAAGGTGACAAAAACAGAGAGGAGGAAAGTAAAAGGTGATTGAGGGAAATCATAATGTTCCTGAAGTGAAGGAGGTTTAGATTCCTGTTGAAGGAGAGAAGTAGACAGATTGAAGTGGTGAAGGGGAGGGAAGAGAGTGTTTCCTTTATTTATTTTTCCCTGTTGTTTCTCTTTATCCACATGGTCCTCTGCCTTTCTCCTTCCTATAGGCACTCATCCAAACTGTTTAATGTTTATCTTTTTGCTTCTTTATGGTCTAGCAAAATATGAAACATTGCTTTGTAAGCATTATTCTTCATTTATGTCAATATTGTAATTTGGATATTGTTTAGGATTCAATTCTAATGCCATATACATCTAACCCATTATTTTATATACTGTATAGTTCTAAATGCTGTGCTTCCACTCTCCCATTGAAGATCACGTAGAATGCCTCCAGCTATCCATCACCCCCAGTAATGTTGCAAAGAATATACAGGTATACCTTCACTCGGGGACCTATCTGGGAATTTTAGAAGGCTTACAATTCTACTACTAAAGAACTGGAGTATTTCTTTATAGGGTTGCTAGCTTTTTGCATTGTCTCTTTCAAAAATTGTTGTTCATATCCTTTTTCATTTTTCCTGTGGAATCAATGTCTTTTTCTCATTGATTTACAAGTATTTCTTGTATAGCCTAGATATTAATCCCTTTTTGGTCTCATTTAATCACCTGTCTCGTCACTGTATTAACAGTCTTATCATTAAACAAATATCTCTTTTGTATATAATTAAATTCATCACTGCTTTGGAGAGAGTTTGGGGAAATAGGGCATAGTTAACAATGACCACACTGCCAAGAGATTACGTAAGGAGAGGGCTAAAGTGATCATGTAAGGTGAGATGGAGTGGTACAGGCAAAAGGTATGGGATTTTGAATCTCAGTTTTCTAACCTGTAAAATAAGAATATTAATACCAGATCTATTTACCTATGTTTGTGAGGAACAAATAAAATAATTTTGTAAACTAGAAAGGTTTTCATAAATGTTTGTAGGTTTTATGATAACTACTATCAATGCATGGTCTGGATCTACTATTGGATTTCAGATGATATAAAGATTTGGTTAAAAGTTAAATGGCACAAATACAAGGTTTATGTGTGCTTTTAACTCTGCATGAAGTAGCACCTCAAAATTATATTTAAAATATATTCTCAATAACAGTATTAACTAGATAATTTTGGAGAATATATGTGGTCTTAAGTTATGGAACATAGAATCTGGGTGTTCTTGCTCAGGAATTGGTAATTTACAGAATAACAACACTTCACAGCACTAGATGTATTTCTGAAATATATATTACTGAAAGTAAATGCTTTTGTAAATTAAATTATTTTAAAATACAATTGGTAACTTGTTAATTTAAAGGAATGAAATTTATAAATTCTTCTTAATTTGAATAACTAACAATTATCTACTTAGTAAACCTGAAATTTTCTAAGCCAAAACCAATATTGCATAGAGTATATTCTTGAAAAAAAGCCATATATTCTTTCTTAAAAATTTTATTGGGGGCTTCCCTGGTGGCACAGTGGTTGAGAGTCTGCCTGCCAATGCAGGGGACATGGGTTCGAGCCCTGGTCTGGGAAAATCCCACATGCCGCGGAGCAATTAGGCCCGTGAGCCACAGTTACTGAGCCTGCGCGTCTGGAGCCTGTGCTCCGCAACAAGAGAGGCTGCGATAATGAGAGGCCCGCGCACCGCGATGAAGAGTGGCCCCCACTTGCCGCAACTAGAGAAAGCCCTCGCACAGAAACGAAGACCCACAGAAACGAAGACCCAACACAGCCATAAATAAATAAATAAACCCAAAGTTTAAAAAAAAATTTTTATTGATGTACAATATTATATAATTTTCAGGTGTACAACATAGTGATTCACATTTTTTAAAGGTTATACTCCATTTATAATTATTATAAAATATTAGATATATTCCCTGTGCTATACAATGTATCCTT
Source organism: Balaenoptera musculus (assembly GCF_009873245.2). Taxonomy (NCBI): domain Eukaryota; kingdom Metazoa; phylum Chordata; class Mammalia; order Artiodactyla; family Balaenopteridae; genus Balaenoptera; species Balaenoptera musculus. The sequence continues at coordinate 98,096,511 of NC_045788.1, forward strand.
GTAGCATATTTATTTTATACATAGTGGTTTGTAGCTCTTAATCCCATACCCTTATCTTATCCTCCTCCCCTTCCTTCTCCCCACTGGTAACCACTAGTTTGTTCTCTATATCTGTAAGTCTTTCTTTTTGTTATATTCACTATTCTGTTTTATTTTTTAGATTCCAAATATAAGTGATATTATACAGTATTTGTCTTTCTCTGACTTATTTCACTAAGCATAATACCATCCAAGTCCATCCACATTGTTGCAAATGGCAACATTTTATTCTTTTTTAGGGTTGAGTAGTATTCCAGTGTGTGTGTGTGTGTGTGTGTGTGTGTGTGTGTGTGTGTGTGTGTATGTGTGTGTATGCCACCTCTTTATCCAGTCATCTGTTGATGGACACTTAGGTTGCTTCCATATCTTGACCATTGTAAGTAATGCTTCTATGAACATTGGGGTGCATGTATCTTTTCAAATTACTGTTTTTATTTTCTGTGGATGTAAACCCAGGAGTGAAATTGCTGTGACGTAAGGTGATTCTATTTTTAGTTTTTTGAGAAACCTCCATACTATTTTCCACCACTCTGCATTTCTACCAACAGTGTATGAGGGTTCCCTATTCTCTGCATCTTTGCAAACACTTGTTTTTTGTGTCCTTTTTGATGATAGCCATTTTGACAGCTGTGAGGGGATAGCTCATTGAGACTTTAATTTGCATTTCTAGGATGATTAACATCTTGAGCATCTTTTTATGTGTCTATTGCCATCTTATGTATTCTTTGAAAAAAATTCTATTCAAGTCTGCCCATTTTTTAGTTGGGTTGCTTGTTTCTTTGATGTTGAGTAATATGAGATGTGTATATATTTTTGATATTAACCCCTTACTGGTTATATTATTTGCAAATATTTTCACCTCTTCACTAGGTTGTCTTTTCATTTTTTGATGGTTTCCTCTGCTGTGCAAAAGATTTTAAGTTTAATTAGGCCCTATTTCTTTACTTTTTCTTTTGTTTCCTTTGCTTTAGAAGACAGCTCCAAAAATAAATTGCTACTTTGACAATTTATGTCAAAGAGAGTTCCATCTATGTTTTCTTCTGAGAGTTTTATGGTTTTGGGGCATACATTAAGGTATTTAATACATTTTGAGTTTATTTTTGTATATGGTGTTAGAAAATGTGCTAATCTCATTCTTATATATTTAACTGTCCACTTTTTCCAGCACCACTTAATGAAGAGACTGTCTTTCCTCAGTGGTATATTTTTGCCTACTTTGTTATAGATTAATTGACCACAGGTGTCTGGGTTTATTTCAGGGCTCTCTATTTTTTTCTATTAATCTATGCTTCTGCTTTGGTGCCAGTACCATGCTGTTTTGATTACTGTAGCTTTGTAGTATAGTCTGAAGTCTGGGAAGATTATACCTTCAGCTTTGTTCTTTTCTTCTCAAGATGGCTTTGGCAATTCAGGGTCTTTTGTTGTTCTCTATAAATTTTAGAATTATTTGTTCTAGTTCAGTGAAAAATGCCCTTGATATTTTGATAGGGATTGCATTGTATCTGTAGATTGCATTGGGGAGTATGGTCATTTTAACAATGTTAATTCTTCCAATCCATGAACATGGTGTATCTTTCCATCTGTCTGTGTCAGCTTCAATTTCTTTTATCAGAGTCTTATAGTTTTCCAAGTATAGGTCTTTTACCACCTTAGGTAGGTTTAGTCCCAGGTACTTTATTCTTTTTGATGCTAAGGTAAATGGGATTGTTTCCTTAGTTTCTCTTGTATATCAATTTTATATCCTGCAACTTTACCAAATGCATTGATGAGCTCTAGTGTTTTGGTGGCATTTTTAGGATTTTCTATGTATGGTATCATGTCATCTGCAAACAGTGACAGGTTTACTTCTTCCTTTCCAATTTGTATCCCTTTTATTTCTTTTTCTTGTTTGAGTGCCATGGCTAGGACTTCTAATACTATGTTGAATAAAAGTAGTAAGAGTGGGCATCCTTGTCTTGTTCCTGATCTCAGAGGAAATGCTCTCAGCTTTTCACCATTGAGTATGTTACCTGTGGATTTTTCATATATAGCCTTTATTATGTTGAGCTATGTTCCCTCTATACCACTTTCTGGAGAGTTTTTATCATAAAAGAATGTTGAATTTTGGCCAAAAAATTTTTCTGCATCTATTGAGATAACCATATGTTTTTTTCCCTCAGTTTGTTAATGTGGTGTGTCACATTGATTGATCTGTAGATATCGAACCATCCTTACATCCCTGGGATAAATCCTGCTTGATCATGGTGTATGATCCTTTTAATGTACTGCTGAATTTGGTTTGCTAACATTTTGTTCCATATTTTTGCATCTATGTTCATCAGTGATACTGGCCTGTAATTTCCTTTTTTGGTGAGATATCTGTATGATTTTGGTAACAGGGTGATGCTGGCCACATAGAATGAGTTCAGTGTTCCTTCCTCTGCAATTTTTTTGTAATAATTTGAGAAGAATAGATGTTTGGTAAAATTCACCTGCAAAGCCATCTAGTCCTAGACATTTTTTTGTTGGAAGTTTTTTATTACTATTTCTATTTCAGTACTGGTAATTGGCCTGTTCATATTTTCTATTTCTCCCTGGTTCAGCCTTGGGAGATTGTACAGTTCTAGGAATTTGCCCATTTCTTCTAGGCTGTCCATTTTATTGGCATATAATTGTTCATAGTACTCTCTTATGACCCTTTGTATATCTGTGATGTCAGGTGTAATGTTTCCTTTTTAATTTGTAATTTTATTGATTTATGTCCTCTCCATTTCTTTCTTGATGAGCCTGGCTAAAGGTTTAACAGTTTTGTTTATCTTTCAAAGAACCAGCTCTTAATTTCATTGATCTTTTCTATTGTTTTCTTTTTCAGTCTATTTCATTTAATTCTTCTCTGATCATTATGATTTCTTTCCTTCTACTAACTTTGGATTTTGTTTATTCTTTTTTAGTTCCTTTAGGTGTAAGGTTAGGTTATTTATTTGAGATTTTTCTTGTTTCTTGAGGTAAGCTTGTTCTGCTGAAAACTACTTTCTTAGAACTGTTTTTGTTGCATCCATAAATTTTGGATTATTGTGTTTTTGTTTTCATTTGTCTCCAGGTATTTTTTTTATTTCCCCTTTGGTTTATTCAGTGATCCATTGATTGTTTAGTAGCATATCGTTTGGCCTCCACATGTTTTTATTTTACAGTTTTTTCTTGTAGTTGATTTCTAGTCTCATAGTATTGTATTCAGAAAAGATGCTTGATATGATTTCAGTTTTCTTAAATTTACTGAGGTTTGTTTTGTGGCCTAGCATGTGATCAATCCTGGAGAATGTTTCGTGTGCACTTGAAAAGAATGTGTATTCTCCTGCTTTCAGATGGAATGTTCTATAAATATCCATTAAGTCCGTCTGCTCTAATGTGTCATTTAAGTCCACTGTTATCTTATTGATTTTCTGTCTGGATGACCTGGCCATTGATGTGATTGAGGTGTTAAAGTCCCCTACTATTATTGTGTTACTGTCAATTTCTCCCTTTACATCTGTTAATATCCACTTTATGTATTTAGGTACTCTTATGTTGATGCATTTATATTTACAATTGTTATATACTTTTCTTGGATTGATTCCCTTGATCATTATGTAATGTCCTTCTTTGTCTTTGTTTTACTGTCTATTTAGTCTAATGTAAGTATTGCTAGCCTGGACTTTTTTTTATTTCCTATTTCATGGAATAAATTTTCCGTACACTCACTTTCAGTCTTTGTGTATCTTTCGATGTGAAGTGAGTACAAGAGCAGGCAGCATATAGAAGGGTATTGTTTTTGTATGCATTCAGCCACTCTATGTCTACATAGACATATGTTAATTTACATTTAAAATAATTATTAACATGTATGTTCTTGCTGCCATTTTATTATTTGTTTTGGGGTTGTTTCTGTAGGTCTTTTTTTTTTCTTATTCTTCTTTATTCTCTTCTTTTGTGATTTGATGATTATCTTTAGTGTTATACTTAGATTCCTTTTTCTTTTTTGCATGTGCATCTATTATAGATTTTTGGTTTGTGGTTACTGTGTGGTATATATATATATATATATATATATATATATATATATATATATGATTGTTTTATGTTGCTGATCTCTTAATGATCTCTTAATTTCAAATGCGTTTTAACAGTCCTGCATTTGTTCTCTCTTCCCCTTAAGATTTCTCTTTTTGACATCATATTTTACATCTAATTGTTTTATCTGTACCTTAACTGTTTACTGGGGATATAGATGATTTTACTACTTCTGTCTTTTGACCTTCCTACTAGCTTTTTTTTTTTTTTTTTTTAAACATCTTTATTGAAGTATAATTGCCTTACAATGGTGTGTTAGCTTCTGCTTTATAACAAAGTTAATCAGTTATACATATACAATATGTTCCCATATCTCTTCCCTCTTGCATATCCCTCCCTCCCACCCTCCCCATCCCACCCCTCTAGGTGGTCACAAAGCACCGAGCTGATCTCCCTGTGCTATGCGGCTGCTTCCCACTAGCTATCTATTTTACATTTGGTAGTGTATATATGTCCATGACACTCTCTCACCCTGTCACATCTCACCCCACCCCCTCCCCATATCCTCAAGTCCATTCTCTAGTAGGTCTGTGTCTTTATTCCCGTCTTGCCGCTAGGTCCTTCATGGCTTTTTTTTTTCCTTAGATTCCGTATATATGTGTTAGCATACTGTATTTGTTTTTCTCTTTCTGACTTACTTCACTCTGTATAACAGACTCTAACTCCATCCACCTCATTACAAATACCTCCATTTCATTTCTTTTTATGGCTGAGTAATATTCCATTGTATATATGTGCCACATCTTCTTTATCCATTCATCTGTCGATGGACATTTAGGTTGCTTCCATGTCCTGGCTATTGTAAATAGAGCTGCTATGAACATTTTGGTGCATGACTCTTTTTGAACTATGGTTTTCTCAGGGTATATGCCCAGTAGTGGGATTGCTGGATCGTATGGTAGTTCTATTTGTAGTTTTTTAAGGAACCTCCATACTGTTCTCCATAGTGGCTGTATCAATTTACATTCCCACCAACAGTGCAAGAGAGTTCCCTTTCCTCCACACCCTCTCCAGCATTTATTGTTTCTAGATTTTTTGATGATGGCCATTCTGACTGGTGTGAGATGATATCTCATTGTAGTTTTGATTTGCATTTCTCTAATGATTAATGATGTTGAGCATTCTTTCATGTGTCTGTAGGCCATCTGTATATCTTCTTTGGAGAAATGTGTATTTAGGTCTTCTGCCCATTTTTGGATTGGGTTGTTCGTTTTTTTGTTATTGATCTGCATGAGCTGCTTGTAAATCTTTGAGATTAATCCTTTGTCAGTTGCTTCATTTGCAAATATTTTCTCCCATTCTGAGGGTTGTCTTTTGGTCTTGTTTATGGTTTCCTTTGCTGTGCAAAAGCTTTTAAGTTTCATTAGGTCCCATTTGTTTATTTGTGTTCTTATTTCCATTTCTCTGGGAGCTGGGTCAAAAAGAATCTTGCTGTGATGTATGTCATAGAGTGTTCTGCCTATGTTTTCCTCTAAGAGTTTGATAGTGTCTGGTCTTACACTTAGGTCTTTAATCCATTTTGAGTTTATTTTTGTGCATGGTGTCAGGGAGTGTTCTAATTTCATACTTTTACATGTATCTGTCCAATTTTCCCAGCACCACTTATTGAAGAGGCTGTCTTTTCTCCACTGTATATGCTTGCCTCCTTTATCAAACATAAGGTGACCATATGTGCGTGGGTTTATCTCTGGGCTTTCTATCCTGTTCCATTGATCAATATTTCTGTTTTTGTGCCAGTACCAAACTGTCTTGATTATTGTAGCTTTGTAATATAGTCTGAAGTCAGGGAGCCTGATTCCCCCAGCTCCATTTTTCTTTCTCAAGATTGCTTTGGCTATTCGGGGTCTTTTGTGTTTCCATACAAATTGTGAAATTTTTTGTTCTAGTTCTGTGAAAAATGCCAGTGGTAGTTTGATAGGGATTGCATTGAATCTGTAGATTGCTTTGGGTAGTAGAGTCATTTTCACAATGTTGATTCTTCCAATCCAGGAACATGGTATATCTTTCCATCTATTTGTATCATCTTTAATTTCTTTCATCAGTGTCTTATAATTTTCTGCATACAGGTCTTTTGTCTCCTTAGGTAGGTTTATTCCTAGATATTTTATTCTTTTTGTTGCAATGGTAAACGGGAGTGTTTTCTTAATTTCACTTTCAGATTTTTCGTCATTAGTGTATAGAAATGCAAGAGATTTCTGTGCATTAATTTTATATCCTGCTACTTTACCAAATTCATTGATTAGCTCTAGGAGTTTTCTGGTAGCATCTTTAGGATTCTCTATGTATAGTATCATGTCATCTGCAAACAGTGACAGCTTTACTTCTTCTTTTCCGATTTGGATTCCTTTTATTTCTTTTTCTTCTCTGATTGCTGTGGCTAAAACTTCCAAAACTATGTTGAATAATAGTGGTGAGAGTGGGCAACCTTGTCTTGTTCCTGATCTTAGTGGAAATGGTTTCAGTTTTTCACCATTGAGGACAATGTTGGCTGTGGGTTTGTCATATATGGCCTTTATTATGTTGAGGAAAGTTCCTTCTATGCCTACTTTCTGCAGGGCTTTTATCATAAATGGGTGTTGAATTTTGTCAAAAGCTTTCTCTGCATCTATTGAGATGATCATATGGTTTTTCTCCTTCAATTTGTTAATATGGTGTATCACATTGATTGATTTGCGTATGTTGAAGAATCCTTGCATTCCTGGGATAAACCCCACTTGATCATTGTGTATGATCCTTTTAATGTGCTGTTGGATTCTGTTTGCGAGTATTTTGTTGAGGATTTTTGCATCTATGTTCATCAGTGATACTGTTCTGTAGTTTTCTTTTTTTGTGACATCTTTGTCTGGTTTTGGTATCAGGGTGATGGTGGCCTCGTAGAATGAGTTTGGGAGTGTTCCTCCCTCTGCAATATTTTGGAAGAGTTTGAGAAGGATAGGTGTTAGCTCTTCTCTAAATGTTTGATAGAATTCACCTGTGAAGCCATCTGGTCCTGGGCTTTTGTTTGTTGGAAGGTTTTTAATCACAGTTTCAATTTCAGTGCTTGTGATTGGTCTGTTCATATTTTCTATTTCTTCCTGGTTCAGTCTCGGCAGTTTGTGCATTTCTAAGAATCTGTCCATTTCTTCCAGGTTGTCCATTTTATTGGCGTAGAGTTGCTTGTAGTAATCTCTCATGATCTTTTGTATTTCTGCAGTGTCAGTGGTTACTTCTCCTTTTTCATTTCTAATTCTATTGATTTGAGTCTTCTCCCTTTTTCTCTTGATGAGTCTGGCTAATGGTTTATCAATTTTGTTTATCTTCTCAAAGAACCAGCTTTTAGTTTTATTGATTTTTGCTATTGTTTCCTTCATTTCTTTTTCATTTATTTCTGACCTGATCTTTATGATTTCTTTCCTTCTGCTAGCTTTGGGGTTTTTTTGTTCTTCTTTCTCTAATTGCTTTAGGTGCAAGGTTAGGTTGTTTATTCGAGATGTTTCCTGTTTCTTGAGGTAGGCTTGTATTGCTATAAACTTCCCTCTTAGCACTGCTTTTGCTGCATCCCATAGGTTTTGGGCCTACTAGCTTTTTGCATGGATTAATTTCTACCTTTACTGTATGTTTGACTTTACCAATGAGTTTTTTCCTTTTGTAATTTTCATGTTTCTAGTTGTGGCCTTTTCTTTTTCGCTTAGAAAAGTCTCTTTAACATTTCTTGTAAAGCTGGTTTTGTGGTGCTGAACTCTTTTAGCTTTTGCTCATTTGTAAAACTTTTGATCTCTTCATCAAATCTGAATGAGAGCCTTGCCTGGTAGAATATTCTTGTTTGGAAGCTTCTCCCTTTCCTCACTTCCTTCCAGCCTGCAGAGTTTCTGTTGAAAAATCAGTTAATAAGCCTTATGGGAGTTCGCTTGTACATAACTTGTTTCTTTTCCCTTGCTGCTTTTAATATTCTCTCTTTGTCTTTAATTTTTGCCATCTTAATTACAATGTGTCTTGTGTGTTCCTCTTTGAATTAATCCTGTATGGGACTCTCTGTGCTTCCTGGACTTATATGTCTGTTTCCTTTCCTAGATTAGGAAAATTTTCAGCTATTATGTCTTCAAATAAGTTCTCAGACCCTTTCTCTCTCTCTTCTCCTTCTGGTACCCCTGTAATGCATATATTAGTGCACTTGCTGTTGTCCAGGAGGTCTCTTAAACTGTCCTCATTTGTTTTCATTCTTTTTAATTTTTTTTCCTTCAGCATCAGTGATTTCCATTACTCTGTCTTCCAGCACTGATCTGTTCCTCTGTATTATTTAGTCTACTGTTGATTTCTTCTAGTTTATTTTTCTAGTTTATTATCTCAGTTGTTGTATTCTTCATCTCTTTTTGGTTGTTCTTTATATTTTCTAACTCTTTTTAAAAAATCTCTAACTTCTGACTCTGTGCATCCAATCTTCTCCTAAGTTCTTTGATCATTTTACAATCACTACCTTGAACTCATTCTCTGATGGATTGCCTATCTCCCCCTAACTTAGTACTTCTTTTGTTATTTTATCTTGGTCCTTTGTTTGGAATATATTCCTCTGTTGCCTCATTTTGCCTAATTTGCTGTTTTTATTTTTATGTATTTTGTATGTTGCTTATGTATCCCAATTTGGAGAAGTGGCCTTTTTTAGGAGTCATCCTTTGTGTCCCAGCAATGCACTTCCCTCTGGTCATCAGAGCTATAAGCTCTAAGGGTGCCCCTTATTTGAGCTGTGTGGCTCCTTCTGTTGTGGCTGGCTGACTACTGTGGGCCATCTTGTAGGCTTGGTTGGCCCTGGTTTGGTTGATTGCCTGGCCCTGCTTTGTGCAGAGACTGCCAGCTGCTGGTTGGCTGGGCCAGTTCATGAGGCAGCTGACTACATGTCATGAGGGGGCCCCAGAGCTAGTGCTCACTCACCAGTGACCCTATTCAAGGTCCAGGAAACCCCAGGGAGTGTTTCCTGCCCAGTGATGGGTGTAGCCAGGTCCTGGGGCTCATGCCAGGCTACTGGCAGGCAGAGACATGTTCTGGGGTCTGGTTGTAGAACCCAGGAGTCCTGAGCTGGTGTCAGACTGCTAGTGAGTGGGGCCGGTTCTTAACATAGCTGTTTGTCAGGTCTGGGATATCTCAAAGCTTTTGTTGGCCTGGTAGTGGGCAGGGCCAAGGCATATCTGGTCCCAGGGCAGCATCTGGCCTGCTAATGTGTGGGTTGGGTCTGCAGTCTGCAGTGTGCAGTTGCCTTGTGGCTGGTGTCCATACTCTGTTGGGTGAGGCTGGTCCTGTGGTTAGAGAAGGTCCTCTGGTGGGCACGGCTGAGGCCCAGCCAGTCCCAGACAGAGTCTAGCCTGCTGGTGGGTGGGTCAGGTTCACAGGCTGTGGGACTGCAGTTGTCTTGTGGCTAGGGTCTGCCCCCTGATGGGTGAGTCTGATCTCAAGGATAGAGTAGCCTCCCTGGAGGGTGGGGCCAGGTCCCAGGGAGTTCTGAGGCTGGTACCTGCTCACTGGTGAGTGGATCTGTGTCCTGGTGTCTCTAGCTGGAGGCCCTGGAGGTCCCAGGTCTAGTGCCTGTGCACTGGTGTGTGGGACTGTGTCCTGGGCCCTCTGGTGGACAGGAACAGGTCCCGAGGCAGCTATGGGTTCAGAGGGTCTTAAGGCAGTCCATCTGCTGGTGGGTGGGGCTGTGTCTACTCCCCGTTAGTTGCTTGGCCTAAGGTATCACAGCACTGGTGCCTACAGGCTGTTGAGCTAGGGCAGGGATGGATCCTGAATCTAATAAGATAGTTGGAGGATTTCAACGTTGCATCAGCCAGCACCAGTTCCCATGTGGTAGAAGGAGCTCCCCAAAATGGCTGCCTCTAGTGTCTATGTCCCCAGGGTGAGCTGAAGTTACCTCCTGCCTCTCCAGGAGACTCTGTGTAGGTCTGACCTAGGCTCCTTTAAAATTACTGCTTCTGCCCTGGGTCCTGGAACACGTGAGATTTTGCATGTGTCCTTTAAGAGTGAAGCCTCTAATTCCCCTAGCCTTCTGGGACTTCCAAAGTAAGCTCCACTGGCTTTCAAAGCCAAATGCTCTGGGGGCTCATTTTCCCACCCTGGGCTGGGGAATCTGATGTAGGTCTTGGACCCCTCACTCCTTTGGGAGAACCTCTGCAGTTGTAATTATTTTCCTATTTGTGGGTCTCCCACCCAAGGGTATGGGAATTGACTATGTCACAACTCCACCCCTCCTACTCATCTCATTGTGGTTCCTTCTTTATATCTTTTGTTGTAGAAGATCTCTTCTGGACAGTTCTGGTCTTTTTCACTGATGGTTGTTCTGTAAAAGTTGTCATTTTAGTATTCCCATGAGAGGAGGTGAGCTCAGAGTCTTTCTACTCCACCATCTTTTCAGTCACCCATATATTTTTAAACTGCAAAACCAGAGCAATATTTCACAAAGTGTATTCTACAAAATATATTTTCCAAGTTACTTTAGTAAAAGCTATTTTCAAAAAGTTTCCATGATCAAACAAATCTAGAAAATACACATATATTTCGATAATGCAGAATTTAATTGTAGTTTTTATTATGCTATTATTCATTGTGAAAGCATAATATAAAATGAGATAAATTATATAAAATTTTCCCATCTTATTATACTTCATTTCTGGATTCATCTAGTGAGAGCTGCATAGCCTGGAACATAAATTATTCTTACTTTTTGTTTGCTAATTCTGTTAGTTAATGAGGAGGCATGTTAAAATTTCCCACTATCATTTTGAAATTGTCTTTTTTTTTTCTTTTTTATTATATCAATTGTGCTTTTTGTATTTTGAATCCATATTATTAAGTGCACTTAAATGTAAAATTATTTTATCTTTTTATTGGACTGACAATTTTATGACTATAAAACATCCCTCTTCATCTCTAACTGTGCTTCTTGCCTTAAAATCTACTTTGCTTTTTTCCTGGTTCATGTTTTCATCGTAATTTTTTCTGTTTATTTATTTATTTAATTTTTCCTCATAAGCAGTAAAATTGCATTTGTATCTTTATCCAGTCAAGCGTTTTAACCATTTAATTAAACTTTTAATTTAATTTATATTTACTTTATTAACACATTTGATTTTACATTTGCAATCTTCAAGATCTTTTTTGTCTCACATATTTAGGATTCTTTTTCCTTCTTTCTTGCATTATTCTAGATAATGAATACTTTCGTTATTTTATTTTCCCTCTATTTATTTGTGAGGTCGATCAATCAATCTTTCCATCTATCTGTCTTTGGTTGCTCTAGAGATCACAACATGCAGCCCTGAATTAATCATCTAATACAAAATGATGATTTTATCTAAAAAAGAAGGGTGCAAGTGAACTTATCTACAAAACACAAACAGAGTTACAGATGTAGAAAACAAACTTATGGTTACCAGGGGGCGGGGTGGGGGATAAACTGGAAGATTGGGATTGACATATACACACTACTATATATAAAACAGATAACTACTAAGGACTTACTGTATATCACAGGGAACTCTACTCAATACTCTGTAATGGCCTATATGGGAAAAAAATCTAAGAAAAGAGTGGATACATGTATATGTATGACAGATTGCTACACACCTGAAACTAACACAACATTGTAAATCAACTATACTCCAATAAAAAAAACTTTTAAATGTTGATTTTATCACTTCCCCAATAATGCTAGAAACTCTTTGGTGAAGTTCTTGTGTAAATATTTTATCCATTTAGTTGGATTTTTTTATTTTCTCATTATTGAGTTCTATGGATCTTCTTTTTTTAAAATTTACTCTGGATACAAGTCTTTTATCAAATATGTGTTTTGAAAATATGAGGCTTGCCTTTTCATTTTCTTAACAGTGCCTTTTGAAGAGCAGACATTTTTACTTTGAATGATATTAAGTATGTCTTTTTTTTTCTTTATGGTTCATATTTTCTGTGTACTAAGAAATGAAATTGCCTAACATAAGGTCACAAAATTTTCTTATATATGTTCTAAAATTTGACGACTTTACCATATGATATCACTTATATGTGGAATCTAAAATATGACACAAATGAACCTATCTATGAAGTAGAAGCAGACTCACAGACATAGAAAACAGACTTATGGTTGCCAAGGGGAAAGGGGGGGTGGGGGAAAGACGTATTGGGAATTTGGGGTTAGCAGATGAAAACCACTATATATAGAATGGATAAACAACAAGGTCCTACTGTATAGCACAGGGAACTATATTCAATATCCTGTGATAAACCATAATGGAAAAGAATATAAAGGAGAATATATATATATATATATATAACTGAATCACTTTGCTGTACAGCAGAAATTAACACAACATTGTAAATCAACTATACTTCAATTTTAAAAAGTTTGACAATTTTACCTATTTTATTTAGATCCATTTTATGTAAATTCTTGTGTTTGTTGTGTTTAAGGGTCAAGGTTCACATTTTTCATGTAGATATCCCATTGTTCCAGAACCATTTCTTTAAAAGAGTATCCTTTCACCATTGAGTTACCTTGGAATCCCTGTCAAAAGTTATGTGTGAATCCATTTGTGGACTCCTGTTTTCTATTCCATTGATCTCATTATGCCAATATCACATTGTTTTCATTGGTGAAAATTATTGTAAGTATTGAAGTCAGATAATATGTCTTTTTCAAAATTATTTTGGCTTAAGCCCTTTGCATTTATGTAATTTTTGAGAATCTGCTTCTCTGTTTCCAAAAAACCTGCTTTTTGAACCTATAGATTAATTTGGCGAGAAGTGATATATTAAACAATTTAAATCTTCTGATGTATGGTCATCGAATGCCTCCCCATTTGTTTAATTTCTCTGCAGCAATATTTTGTAATTTTTCGTCCACAGCTTTTGCACCAGTTTAACAAAGATATGCCTAGGTTGTTTTCCTTTGTATTTATCATACTTGAGGATCTCTGAGCTGGTTGAATTTGTGGTTTGTTGTTTTTTGTTACTTTTGGAATAGTCTTAACTATTATATCTTTGAATATTCTTTTCTGCTCTGTCCTTGCTCTCTCTTTTTCTGAGATTCTAGCTATAAATGTTTGAAAATTTCATATTGCCCATACTGCTTTTTTATATTCTATTCTACTTTGTCACTCTTTTTCCCTTTTGCCATCCACTTTGGATAACTTCTATTTATCTGTCTTCAAATTCATTGATTCTTTCTTCCTATTTGTTGAGTCTACTGATTACATCATCAAAAATTATTTATACTGTGCTTTTCATTTCTACTATTTCCATTTGTCATTTTTGTTAGTTTCTATCTCTCTGCTGGTATTCTCCACCTGTCTAGGCATATTATCTACCTTTGCCACTGTATCCTTTAACACATTTAAGGATTATCTTAAAAGCCCTTGTCTGACAGTTCCAACATCCAGGCCATCTCTGTGTCTAATTCTGTTCTTCATTTTGTTGCTTAAAAATGGAATATAGTTTTCATGCTAATTTCTGTATCTCATGATTTTTAATTGCATGCTGAACATTGTAAAAATAACAAGAGAAGTGGTGGTAAATAATATTTATGCCAGGAAAGAGAAAAGCACTTTCTCTGTCAGGCCCTGGGGTTGGGATGGAATAAAGCTAAAAAGTAGTTCCGCTTGGTCTGGGTTTTATCATTGTTATAGGCACATTTATTGCACCACAGGCTTCAAATTCCTCTGGTAATGGACCTACTACCTTGTGCTCAGTGTGAGGCTGGAGTACTGAAGGATCTTTCTCACTGTTCTTGTTCCAACCTCAGCTTTCAGTAAGCCTTATAGGCCTGTGCAATAGAGCATTGCTCTCCATGTTCTTGTTGCTTTTTACTTTGCGCTAAGCTCATGGTGTGTTTTCCTGATTCTTCTGCTCTAGTTTTAGACTTAGACAGGCACCTTGTTCCTGAGCTCCAGTGGTGAGATTCATCAGTCTTTCTGCCTCTCCCTCAGTGGCAGACAACCTCTGCCTCTTACTCTTTGTAGGGGTTAGAGCACAGGTAAGGTTTTCTTCCCATCCTCCGATTGGCATTCAAACCCTACCATTTTCATGAGGGATCTGGGGTGCAAATGCGTTCCCTGCTTTTTCCTGGATGGCAGCAGACCTGTGCTTTATATCAGTACAGTATTCTGGCCAGGACTGGGTATACTTTTCTCCACCAAAAGCAGATCTCTTTTGTTTATTATCAGTGCAAGTTTTTGTGGGCAAATTTTCTACCCTTGCCCCAGTGGCAGCTGACCTTTCCTGGGATGGGGTGAATGAGAGGGTTATTTACCCCTTGTACAGAGGCCCGTAGCTTTTCCATCATTTTAAAGCAACATCAAGTTGGGGGATTAACTGAGGGTTGTGTTCCTTCCCGTTTTGCAAATGACTTTTGCTTTAATGAGTGAAATGTCAAGGGTGTGGGTTGGGTTGTGTGCCTACCTCCTTGTGGAAGTGATCACCGCTTGGTACTTGTACAGGGCCTGGAGTGTAGATGGGCTTCTCCAAGGGCTCCTGTTCCACCCTCAAACTTTGGCAGGTCCTGGATGCTTGCATTCTGAGAGGCAGCTCTCTTCAATTTCTTGCCCTGCCTTAATTATTTTTCTTTTCTTGGAGCACCTAGAAGAAACCTGTGTATAAAACCATCACTTGTTTGCAAAATCCTCTTGTTTCTAGGATCCCAGAAATTCCAAACTGTCACACCAGCCCACCAATGGATTTTAAAAATTTGTTAAAATTTTAGTTGTTTTTTTCCTTACCCACCTTTATGAGTATAACCTCTTTATCTTGTTCTCTGCCAAAAGTGAAACAGTTTGCATGTCCTATTTCTAGGGGCCATTCATCCATGGTAATCTAGTTCCCCTGTTTGATGACCTTACCCAATGGGCAAAGACAAATGTATGATTTTGTAGATTACTTAGCTTTTTCTTCATGTCAAGTGAAAGAGAATATCACCTTATATTCAACACTTTCTAAGCTGAAATGGATCTCCCTATTTGCCTCCATTTAAAAAAAGCTTTTCAATTAATTAATTAATTTTTTATTAAAGTATAGTTGATTTACAATATTATGTTAGCTTCAGGTTTATAGCATAGTGATTCAGTATTTCTACAGATAATACTCAATTGAGAGTTATACAAGATAATGGCTATAATTCCCTGTGCTATATAATATATCCTTGTTACTTACATATTTTATATATAGTAGTTTGTTTCTCTTAATCCCTTGCCCCTATCTTGCCCCTCCCCCTTTCCCTCTCCCCAATGGTAACAACTAATTTGTTTTCCATATCTGTGAGTCTGTTTCTGTTTTGCTGTATACATTCATATGTTTTGTTTTTTTAGATTCCACACATAAGCGATATCATGTAGTATTTGTCTTTATCTGTCTGACTTATTTCACTAAGCATAATATTCTCTAGGTCCACCCATGTTGCTACAAATGGCAGAATTTCATTCTTTTTTATGGCTGAATAATATTCCATTGTATATATATATACCATATCTTCTTTATCCATTTGTCTATTGTTGGATACTTGGGTTACTTCCATATCTTGACTATTATAAATAGTACTGCTATGAACATTGTGGTGCATGTACCTTTTCAAATTAGTGCTTTTCATTTTTTCCAGATATATACCCAGGAGTGGGATTGCTGGATCATACAGTAGTTCTATTTTTAGTTTTTTGAAAAACCTCTATACTGTTTGCTATAGTGGCTGTACCAATTTACATTCCCACAAAAATGTATGAGGGTTCGCTTTTCTCCACATCCTCGCCAAGATTTGTTATTTGTAGACTTTTTGATGATAGTCGTTTAGACATTCTTTTGGATGTGAGGGGATGTCTCATTGTGGTTTTGATTTGCATTTCTCAAATAATTAGCAGTGTTGAGCATCTTTTCATATGCCTGTTAGCCATCAGTATGCCTTCTTCAGAAAAATTTTTATTTAGGTCTTCTGCCCATTTTTTGAGTGGGTTGTTTTTTTATATGGAGTTGTAGGAACTATTTATATATTTTGAATATTATGCATTATTGGTCTTATCATTTGCAAATATTTTCTCCCATTTTTAAGGTTGTCTTTTCATTTTGTCAATGATTTCCATTTCTGTGCAAACCTTTTAAGTTTAATTAGGTCCTATTTGTTTATTTTTGTTCTTTTGTTTCTTTTGCATTGGAAGACAGATCTAAAAAGTATTTCTGTGACTTAAGTCAAAGAGTGTTTTGCCTATGTTCTCTTCTAGGAGTTTTATGGTTTCTGGTCTTACATTAAGGTCTTTAGTCCATTTTGAGGTTATTTTTGTATATGGTGTGAGGAAATGTTCTAATTTCCTTCTTTTACCTGTAGCTGTCCAGTTTTCCCAGCACCACTTAGTGGAGAGACTGTCTTTTCACCATTGTATATTCTTGCCTCCTTTGTTGTAAATTAATTCACCACAGGGACATGGGTTTATCTCTGGACTCTCTTTTCTGTTCCATTCATTTTTATGTCTGTTTTTGTGCCAGTACCATGATGTTTTGATTATTGTGGCTTTTAGAATATTCTGAAGTCTGGGAGGGTTATACCTCCAGCTTTGTTCTTTTTTCTCAAGATTGCTTTGGCAATTCAGGGTCTTTTGAGGTTGTATACAATTTTAGAATTATTGTTCTAGTTCTGTGAAGAATATCATGGGTATTTTGATAGAGATTGCATAAAATCTGTAGATTGCTTTGGGCAGTATGGTCATTTTAATAATATTAATTCTTCCAATCCAAAAACATTGGATATCTTTCAATTTCTTTCTATCATCTTCAGTTTCCTTCATCAATGTTTTATAGTTTTCAGAGTATAAGTCTTTCATGTCCTTGGTTACGTTTATTCCTGGATTTTTTATTCTTTTTGATGCAATTATTATTTTTTGCTTTCTTTTTCTGATTGTTCATTATTAGTGTATAGAGAAACAACAGATTCCTGTATATTAATCTTGTATCCTGCAACTTTGTTGAATTCATTTATTAGTTCTAACAGTTTTGGAATGGAGACCTAAGTTTTTCTATAGATAGTATCATGTCATCTGCAAATAGTGCCAGTTTTGTTCTTCCCTTCGAATTTGGATGCCTTTTCTTTTTCTTGTCTGAATGCCGTGTCTAGGACTTCCAAGACTATGTTAAATAGAAGTGGCAAGAGTGGACATCCTTGTCTTGTTCCTGAATTTAGAGGAAAGGCTTTCAGCTTTTCAATATTGAGTATGATATTGGCTGTGGTTTGTCATAAATGGCCTTTCTTATGTTGAAATATGTTCCCTCTATACTTACTTTCTGGAGAGTTTTAATCATGAAAGGATGCTGAATTTTGTCAAATGCTTTTTCTGCATCTATTGAGATGACCATGTGATATTTATCTCTCCTTTTGTTAATGTGGTTTATCACATTGATTGCTTTGCAAATATTGAACCATCCTTGTGTCCCTGGAATAAATTCAAATTGACCATGGTGTATGATTCTTTTTATATATTGTTGGATTCAGTTTGCTAATATTTTATTGAGGATGTTTGCATCTATATTCATCAAAGATATTGCTTGTGATTTTCATGTATTGTAGTATCTTTGTTTTGGTGACAGAGTAAAGGTAGCCTCATAGAATGAATTTGGGAATGTTCTATCCTCTTCAGTTTTTTGGAATAGTTTGAGAAGGATAGTATTAGCTCTTTATATGTTTTGTAGAATTCCCCTGTGAAGCTATCCAGTCCTTGACTTTGCTTGCTTGGAGTATTTTTTTTTAATTTAATAAATTAATTTTATTTATTTATTATTTTTGGCTGCATTGGGTCTTCGTTGCTGTGTGCAGGCTTTCTCTAGTTGCGGCGAGCAGGGGCTACTCTTCATTGCGGTGCACGGGCTTCTCATTACAGTTGCTTCTCTTGTTGTGGAGAACGGGCTCTAGGTGCACGGGCTTCAGTAGTTGTGGCTCGCGGGCTTCAGTAGTTGTGGTTCGTGGGCTCTAGAGTGCAGGCTCAGTAGTTGTGGTGCATGGGCTTAGTTGCTCTGTGGCATGTGGGATCTTCCCAGACCAGGGCTTGAACCCGTGTCCCCTGCATTGGCAGGCAGATTCTTAACCACTGCACCACCAGGGAAGCCCTGCTTGGAGTTTTTAAATTACAGATTCACTTTCACTACTAGTGATCAGTCTGTTCAAATTGTCTGTTTATTCTTGACTCAGTCTTGGCAGGTTCTAGAAAAGTGTCCATTTCTTCTAGGTTGTCCAATTTGTTGGCTTATAACTCTTTGTAGTGTGATTTTTTTGTATCTCTGTGGTATCAGTTTTTATTTCTCCAATTTTATTTCTTATTTTTTTATTTAGGTCCTCTCTCTTTTTTTCTTATTGTGCCTGGCTGAAGGTTTATCAATTTTGTTTATCTTTAAAAAAAAAAAAAAAAGCTCTTGACTTAATTGATCTTTTCTATTGTTTTTATCTCTATTTTATTTATTTCCTCTCTAATCTTTATTATTTCCTTCCTTCTACTGACTGTGGGCTTTGTTTGTTCTTCTTTTTCTAATTCCTTTATGTGGTAGGTTAGGTAGTTCATTTGAGATTTTTTTTTGTTTCTTGAGGAAGGCCTGTATCACTATAAAGTTCTTAGAACTGCTTTGGCTGCATCCCATAATTCTGGAGTGTTGTGCTTCCATTTACATTTATCTCAAGATATTTCCTGATTCCCTCTTTGACTTCTTCATTGACCCATTGGTTTTTCAGTAGCATGTTATATAGTATCCATATATTTGGTCTTTCCCATTTTTTCTCTCTGTAGTCAATTTCTAGTTTCATAATGTTGTGATCAGAAACAATTCTCAATATAATTTCTCTCCTCTTAACTTTGTTGCAGCTTATTGTGAGGCCTAGCATGTGGACTATTCTGAATAATGTTGCATGTGCACTTGAAAGCATGTGTATTTTGCCTTTTTTGGATATAATGTCCTATAGTTATCAATTAAGTCCAATTGGTCTATTGTGTCATTTAAGACCACTGTTGCTTTATTGATTTTCTGACTGGATGATCTGTCCATTGATGTCATTGGGTGTTAAAGTGCCCTACCATTATTGTATTATTGTCAATTTCTTCCTTTATGTCTGTTAGTATTTGCTTCATATATTTAGGTTCTCCTGTATTGGGTATCTTTCATCTTACTAATTTTGCTTTTTGCCTTGCCTATTCTGATGTTAATGTATTGAATTCTTAACTTTAAATATTGTAAACATTTTATTTCTAGAATTTCCCTTTTTCCTTTCTCTGTTGAAATTTTCTATATTTTTATTTATTTCTTCATCTTTTATTCTCTATTCTTGAACATATTACTCATAGTTGTGTTGAAGTCCTTGTCACTGAACTTTGCTATCTGGACCACCTGTGACTGTTTCTATCGTCTATTTATTCTCTTGGTTTTTGGTCATTCGTCCCTGTGTCTTTACATACCATCTTTTTTTTTTTTTAAACTGAATTCCAAACATCATATAGATCAAATTATAGAGGTTTCAGATGATGCTCTTTTCCTTCAGACAAAACTCACCATTTCCTCTGCTAGACAGATAGAGTGGGGACTAATCACTTTAGTCCAATAAGGATTGAATTTCATGGATACTGGATACAATTTTGGTCAAACTAAGTCTGCCTCTGATAATTGGACATAGCCTAATTAAGAGTGCCCTAGTAGGGACTTCCCTGGTGGCACAGTGGTTAAGAATCCGCCTGCCAATGCAGGGGACATGGGTTTGAGCCCTGGTCTGGGAAGATCCCACATGCTGCAGAGCAACTAAGCCCAGGCACCACAACTACTGAAGCCCACGTGCCTAGAGCCCATGCTCCGCAAGAAGAGAAGCCACTGCAATGAGAAGCACGCGCACCACAACGAAGAGTAGCCCCTGCTCTCTGCAACTAGAGAAAGCCCACGTGCGGCAACAAAGACCCAATGCAGCCAAAAATAAATAAATAAAATAAATAAATTTATTTTTTTAAAAAAGAGTGCCCTATTAATCAGGCACAGCTCTCCTGTGTTTTCAACTGAAAACCGGTTCAACTGAGTATGTTCACTAAATCTCCTTCCACACTGTGTCCTTTAATGCAAATTGTTGTCTCTTTGGAAACATGAGTTTACCAAAATCTCTGCTCTACTTTTCAAAGGTTTTTTTTGTTTGTTTGTTTTAGCATCTTTGCCTCCTACCCTATGAAGCTTCAGAAATCAGCAAATGTCTTGAGGGGAAAACTGACCGCAAGATATCACTGAAGTGTTTAACATTGTCTTTCTAGTATGTAAGACTCTAAAAGCTCTGCAACAGCTGTTCTCCATTCTCCTGTTCTCTAACAGCACATTTCTGCCAGGGTAAAGCTCAGATTCTTAATCTCTCACCCACACACAGATTGACATGTACTCCCATGAAAATAGGCTGCTGAAGACTGTCAATTAATCTCTCTATAGTTCTCTCCTTTCTTGAATTTTAGTCACTTTTGTCTTCAATGATTCAGCCTCTTTCTCGATGCTTTAAAATAGTTATTTTAAATTTCATCTAACTTTTCTGTTTGTCCTCAGTGGAAACACTTAGAAGTTCTAAGATCCTCCATTACATGTTATATATCATAATTAAATTATATGTTAGATTGTGCTTTAGTATCTCGTAAAATATTTTCAATAACATTTAAGAAGCCAAACTAGGGTGAAGATTTAACTTTGCAGAATGTTAAATACAAATACAAAAGACTTAAATTATCTAATGAAGTATTACATTCTACATATGACTAAATTCACACAAGCACAAGTAATGACAATTCATTAAAGTCTACTTTTATAAATGCTAGCAAGCAAATTTCTTTTGAAATACATCATTACATAAATAACATAACAATTTATTATAACAGAATATAATAATATAATTCTAATAACAGATGTAATATAATATTAAAAATGTGTTTTATTTTTCAGTGGGGGAAATATGGTTTTATTGGTACCGAGACACACCATTTTCTAGTCTCGTTTTAATGTTTTTGAAAGATCAATAAATCACAGTGTTCTCCCTTAGAGCAACAAGTTTCAGTAGAATTTGTCCTTTATGGCATTCTTTCTGGCCTTGATTCCCTTCTCCTCTACAACGCATCCCTAAACTTTTAATTTTCAGTTTATATTGTCTCTCTATTTTTCCAGTTACTTCTTCAAATGTCTTGAAATGAGTTAGAATATGATCCAGTATTTACCCAAGCCCTATTCAACATTCTTATTTGTGACAATGTGATTACTACATATCTTTAATTTAAGCCAGGAATGGCAAATGAATTTCATCTTGTATGGCAGTTCTAATCAAATGGAAGAAATGTCTTAAACTGTTTGAAAAGATTCTAAAGGCACATCCAAACCCAATCTGAAAATATATCAATATAATTTAATGAGGTCTGTCATGCATTGGAAGGAGGAACAGTAACAGACAATTTCACTGGATCTTGAGTACTTAAAGTTGGTCACAAAGTTATAAATTCAAAAAGATTTGTTAATTGACTAATTAACTTTACTGAAAATTCATGAACACAATAACAAAAAAAGACTTCTGGTTTTATTAATAACTATTCTATTTTAAAAGGGATTATTCTTTATGAGTAGTTCACTGAATTCCTCTCTTGACCTCTTGTCTTATTCATCTTGATATCCTGCTCTAAGACTTGTTAATGTCTGATGGCAAATGCTCACTGAATAATTTTTACTGAATTTTATTTTAAAGTATAAATAACCCAAATCTTCTGAAATGTTTATTACTAGTGTTTTACAACAATTTTATGTTTAACAAAGAATATAAGTAAAGACCTAGCTATAGAGAAAACATTTTCATTGATGTAATGTAGATGAAAGTGTTGCAGGTGGAAATAGATATAAAACATCTACTGTTTAAAATATATTTGGAGTGATTATTAGGTTCTTCCCACCTACTGGGGAAAATAAATTGCTAATAGAAATTCTTAAAAAAGGGTTTTGAACTATAAAATGAGCTACCAGTGGCACTCTTAGAGGATCCTCTTATTGAGAAATATCTTTGAACCAGATATGTGAAAGATATCAGCTTTGGAGAATTGTAATTACTGGGTGCTTGTTTGTTTTTTACCTTGATCTCTATCTTGGTCCCCACAGCAATCATCCAAACATTATATCTTGTAACTGAGTAAGAGAGTAAATTGTGATATCCTGTATAATTCAATTTCATTCAAGTAGTTTACAAAAACTTAAGTCCCAAAGGGAGTACACAGTGGAATACAGGGGTCCTGCAATTTGAATACTCCCAAACTAGAAAACAGATGTACACAAACAACAAGTTAGTTAATTATAGGAAAATGTGTTATGAGAAGAGCTGCAAAACGTGGAGTTCTGTGTTTTCAACATTTCCTCTTATATTTGACAATCAATTCTTAGCTGAAAAGCGTATCAGAACTACCTACTATTTCTTCAAACAGAAGTCTCTCTGGGAGGATTTTATGCCTCTCTTTGGCCTTCTTTGGCTTTAAAATAAGCGTTTTACATGATTCCGTTTTACCACCTTTCTTAGCATATCAATTACACTTACTTTTAAAAAGTTGTTAGTAGTTGCCCTAGAGTTTACAACATATTTTTAATTAAGCCCACCTTCAAATAACACTGTACTGCTCACTTGTAATGCAGAAGCCTTATAACAGAGTATGCCCAATTCCTCCCTCTCATCCTTTATTACATTGCTGTCATTCATTTCACTTGTCCAAATTCTATAATCACCCAATACAATGTGACTATTATTACTTTAAACAGCTATCTTTTAGATCATTAAGAGTAAGAAAAATAGAAGATTTTATTTTACTTTATTTCTTCTCTAATGCTCTTCCTTTCTTTATATAGATCTGAGTTTCTGACCTATTATCATCTTCCTTCTCCCTGAAGAATTTCTTTTAACATTTCTTACAGAGTAAATATGATGGTGGTAAACTCCTTCAGATTTAGTTTGTCTGAGGAAGTCTATTTCTCTTTCATTTTTGAAAGATAATTTCACTGGCTATAGGATTCAAGGTTGGTGGGTTTTCCCTTAAATACTTTAGATATTTCATTCCACTTTTGCCTTGTTTGCATGATTTCTGAAGAGCTCACTGTAATTCTTATCTCTGTATTATTTTTCCTCTATAGGTAAGATTGTTCTTCTTTCCTCTAACTTCTTTCAAGATTTCCTATGTCTTTTGCTTTCTGCAGTTT
Source organism: Balaenoptera musculus (assembly GCF_009873245.2). Taxonomy (NCBI): domain Eukaryota; kingdom Metazoa; phylum Chordata; class Mammalia; order Artiodactyla; family Balaenopteridae; genus Balaenoptera; species Balaenoptera musculus. Next base: position 98,119,836 of record NC_045788.1, read on the forward strand.
AAATATAATGACAAAGTGCAGTTATTTTATCTTTTTTTTCTTGGACATTCTGTTCTATTTTTGTCATTATCTTTTCTATTTGCATTTCACTTTGAGAAGTTTCTACTGACCTATATTTAAGCTCACTGATTATTTTAGACTGTGTTCAGTCTACAGACAAACCCAAAGGCATTCTTCAGTTCTGTCACAGTATTTTTGACTCTTTGATTCTTTCTTAGATTTCCATCTCTCTGCTTGCATTACTTGCTTGTTGCTGCCCATTGTCTACTTTTTCCATTAGAGTCCCTAACATATTCATTATTATCATTTTAAAGTTTATTTCTGATAATTCCAACACCTGTGTCATATATGAGTCTAGTTCTGATGCTTGCTTTGTCTCTGGAGACTGTGGTCTTTCTTCCCTCTTAGCATACCTTGTAATATTTTTTTTGAAAGCTGAATATTATGGGAACTGAGGCAAAGAAGCCTTTAGTGTGAACTTTTATGTTCATGTGGCTAAGAGTTGGGATCTATGAAATATTTGCTATAGGTGTACATGCTAGAAGGTTCAGATTTCTCTGATGTCCCTTTTTTCCCACTCCCTGCTGACTTTGAGCCTCTTTAAGTACTCTTCCTTAGAGAGTCTGTGTCTTGCAGCTCTCTTATTTGTGTTTCCCAGTTATTATACCGAGCCCTGTTTGTAGGGTAATAATGTGCGAGAGTAGAAGTATTCTTTAATCTTATGATTAAATCTCACATTTTCAGTGTGTCTTTGTCCTTCACTGTGGTGACTCTGACCTTCACCGTGTTTCTTTACTTTCTTTCTCCCTAAGTGAGACAATAAGGCTAGAAGGGGCTGGAGTGGGAGCAGTGCTCTTACTTCAGGTGGGATAAAATTCTGGTAAAATCTTTTCCCCTGAAAATAGGCCTTTGTTATAGAAACCCTTTGGATATATTTCACAATGATCACTCTTCACCTATTTCTGCCAAAGCTATGAGGATATTTTTCTTGGCTCTTCATCAGCAGAAACCTAGTGGGGTTTCTGGAGGTAAAGCCCCCCAAATTGTGCCTCCACCCTCACCCAAGGCTGCACCCTCAGGGGTTTCTTGCTCTCATGTTGACGCACACTCAGCCTCTAACAGTTCATCAAAATTACTGTATAAGTGTTCCTACCAGTTTATGGCTTCAGTGCTTTCTGCTCCAGGCAAGGAGGTCTTGGCTGTGACTCTCTGTATTCACTTGTCTTTCCAGATTTTAGGGTGGAGGTTTTCTTTGTGTCACAGTTCTCTGATGGGTCCAAGAAAAGCCATTGATTTTCAGTTTGTTCATTTTTTTTCTTGTTGTAAATACAGGAGTGACAACTTTCAAGTTCTTTTCATCTATTCACATAGGAGCCAAAACCAAAAGTGTTGAGAAAAAATTTTTTTAACACAAGCATTCCTTAAAATTAAGTTAAGTGAAGATCTTCTTGACCTGGAGATAATAGGAATAGAAATAAAGTGAATTCAGAATGATTTCCATTTTTTCATTTTATGTACCTTTGATTGTAATATGCATTGTAACTGTTAAAATATTAGTATGTATCATACGTTATCTCAAGCAGATGTGAAATTGGCTGGTCCAAGAAAACTTATCTGACATCCTTGGCGTTATTAGGAAAAGAAGAATATAAACCAGGGAAAGAATTTTTTTTTTTTAATCAACTCAGACTCTGGGTATAAATTCAAAGAAAGGTCCCTACACTTATAAGTATTTGGCATATAACACAGGATTTTGCTTTAAGTTTGAATAGTATAAAGTGTGATTTTTTTCAAAAGATATGCATACCAAGTCATGTTGGGCTATTTTATGTACAAAGACTTAGACATTCATCTGTATGCATTTTTCATATGACCTTTAAATACAAACACCAAAAAAACCCCACTGTGTCCTTTTAGAAGTTATCTCTACTTAGATCTTACAGAGTTATACCCGGCACATAGTAGGTACTCAATATATGTCTGATGAATTGATTATTTTGATATTCTATCCAGTGTTCCAATTTTAGATTCAACTTTCTTCCTAAAAAATGAAGAACAAGTTCACATTTTACCTGAAAATGTAAGAGTCTCTTCTGACCCCAAATTCTCTCCATCACTTAAAAACAAATGCCCTCTGCTTGTCCTCTTCTGAATGCATATTTTCCTCACAGTCTGATTTTACAAAGAACCAACTTTAGGTGCAGGAAAGGATTTGCTTTCTTTATTCTAAATGATAGGTTGAAAAATTATTCAACAGAGATTGATCTAGTCAGAATTGTTAAGCTGATTAAATTCATCTTTGGCAACATTTCAGCACTCTCTCTGCACTATTTCCTACTGGCTACATCTCTTCTTATAAGCATCTCAAGACCATGGACCTTTATTTGGCCCAATAATTTAGATCTGATCTGAAATTATTAGTCATATCTTCTTTTTCTCTCCAACAGAGGAATTTATTTTGTTTTGTTTATTTGTGTGACTCGTCTCAATTAGGTGTTGGGTGGAAAGGAAACAGCTGAATTTGACTCTGACGTATAAAGGACTGACAGCTTTCCAAGGTCCATTTGCTCTAGAGGAGTAGGTGATTAAAACTAAATGATTGAGTTTTAAGGGGCCATTTGTCTCGTGAAAATGGGGTCATTAAAATTCTATCCAGAGCTGAGGCCAAGGTTGGGACAGAGATCAAAACTGGGATTGGAATTAGGATTAGTCCTCGTTCTGGTCTCTGCTCTCCCCTAGAATGGGACAGCACTGACGTACGTAGAGAAAAAGATGCTATACCCATGAATTGAGCAGATGAGGTTATAGGCCAGACAAGGTTTGGGGCAGAAAGTAACAATGGCTAGAGCACTAGATATACTACCAGTATCATGTGTTAAATGTAAGTAACAGATTAAAAGAAGCTCTTGAAGAAACCAACACTCTTTTAAGTGATCTAGATGCCAATTTCTTGTCTTCAGATTTGACAAAAGAGAAAGCAAATCAATACTAACTGAGAATTATTTTGATTGATTAAGATTTGATGAAACTCTACCAACTATATGGGTGTAAATCTGCTAGTAATTGAAGAATTCTTCTTGGTGAAGATAGTTGTGAATTCAAATTCATAGTCTGTGACTCCACTGCCATAGAAGAACATGCCTTTAGTAAACTCCACATATTACATGTCCTGTTGGATTCAATACACTTAGAATTCCTTGTGTCAATGCCATGAATCAATCATTCAAGAAAGGTGCATGTTATGGAAGAGGAGAGGGCAATGCCTGCATGGTTAAAAAGAATGGAATAATATTATAGAGAAGTAGAAATAACCTTGAGATTGTTGGAAACATATTTTTGAGAAGACCCCAGAACTCCCTTGTCCTTTTATGACTTGGTGGCGGGTCCATATTTTTTTCCATGCACTTTGAGAACCAAATTCATTATATTCTTTTATTATAAAAAATGGTTTTGCAAGGATAAGACTTGACCAAATCAAACTGCTACTAAAAGACCTGTTAATATCAACTAACAAAGCAAGGAAGTTGACATAACCATCAAAATTAGGAACCAAAAAATTATAGCTTTGAGTTATTGGGACTGGGAGGAAATTGTAAACACTTTTGAAATTTTGGTACCTATGATCACTTCAAATCAGAGTCAGCAAAGACTAACTGCTAAAGGAAAGTTGAATCTAATATTTTCTAAGGTTTAAAATAGATAGGTAAGCCAAAAAGAAACAATAATATACTGTTTATATTGTATAATAAAACTTTCCCTCCAAATAAATTGCTTTCTTTATATAATGCACATTCTGGTTGAGAATGAATTTGTCCTTTTTGAATCCTTTTTGAATAAAGGAAATTCTCTGTCGTATTTATTTAAAACCAAAAAAATTCGACTCAACTAATAATGAAGCAAACTGATTAAGCTACAAAATCATAGTTTTTCAAAGCCCATCAGAGGGTTGAAAAGCAAATAAATATAAAATGTAGGTATGTATATGTATATCTGTATATATATAAATGTTATTTCATATTTACTGCCACTAATTTCTTCTTCAGGGCTTTTCGGTGTTTCTTGTAAATTTGGGCTCCCTTATGGTATCACTTTCTTTAGCTTAAATAATCTATTTTATTCTATAGTGCAGATCTGTTGGAGAAAATATTTCAGCTTTTAACTTTTGTCTCACTAAAAGTTTCTTTAACTTGCCTTCATTTATGAAGCATATTTTCATTGAAGATAGAATTCTAGTTTGACAGGTTTTTTTGTTTTCTTTCAGTACTTTCAGAACACATATTTTCCAACAATTAGCCATCAATCTTCTTCTTTCCCTGTAAGTGAATTGTCAGAGTTTTTTTCTGACTGCTTTTATGAATTTCACTTAATCCTTGGTGTTCCGAATTTTAACTATGATTTCCTTAAGTATGGTTTACTTTGTATTTATCCTGTGTGGTTTGCTGAGCTTCTAGGATATATAGGTTACTATCTTTTATCAATTTTGGAAAATCATAGCCATAGTCTCTTCAAATATTTCTTCTATACCACTTACTTTCTCTCTTTCTTCTGAGATCTGTTACATGTATTTTAAACTTCTTGATTTTATTCCCAAAGATTTTAAATGTTCTGTTCCAGTTTTCTCTCTCTTTTATTCTCTTTGTGTTTTGATTTGAATAATTTATATTTTTATTCACTTTGGTGATAAAAGTATAATATTTATTCTTGAAATACATAGAGGACCAAAATAAATGAAAACTGTACACCATGTTTATGGCTGGGAACCAATAATATCAAAAAAGTGTCAATTCACCCAAAATCAATCTATAAATTCAGAACAATTCTATTAAAAAAATCAAATAAAATTTCTTGTAATTTGACAAATTGATAACTAAAATTCAAATAAAAATGCAATCAGCCAACAAAGTCAAAAGAGTTTTGAGAAGGATATGGTGGAAGAACTCACCCTATCAGATATCAAGGTATGTAAAGAAAGCTATAGCAAGTTAATAATAAAAGCATTGTGATATTGATGCATGAATGGAAGATCAGTCAATGGGACAAAAAATAAAGTACAGAAGTAGACACAAATATTTAGATTTGGTAGGTGACTAAGTTTCTTTTTCAAATCATTGGATGGAAGTTAGGCAGATGAATAAATGTTGCTTGGATAATTATCTATAAGAAAAAAATAAAATTAGGTTCTTAGTTTATACTATTCTTTTTAAAAAATCTATGTGAACTAAAGATGTAATGTAAAAAGTAACACTTTGAATTTTCTAGAACAAAATTTTGAAATATATCTTTATTATATTAGAAAACAGAGTTTTTAAAAAAGCTACAAAATGCATAAACCATAAAAGAAAATCCTGTTAAATTTAATTACAGTAAAATGAAAACGCCTATATGACAAAAGACCCAATAAACAAATCTAAAAGGCAAACTACAAACAAAGAACACATTGCAGTGCTTAGCTGACAAAGTATTTATATATGGAATCTACAAATGAATCCTACAAATCAATAAGGAAAAGATGATTCCCTAGAAAGTAGGTACAGTATATGAATATAATGTTCACAGAAAAGGAAATTAAGAAACAGATTTTTCAAACCTACTGAAATAAAGAATGGTTGGAATCGTTGGAAGACTACATATGGTGATGGGAAAGATCTTACGTAAAGTAGAAGATTGATGATTCAGGGCAAAGTAGAGGAAGTAAATGTTCCAGAGTAAAGGAGGGCATGAGATCCCAGAGCCCAGATGGAAGGAATGCTTCAGGTTGGAGGGCTACCACCTCTTCTAGAAGCAGGCACAGAAGGAAAAGATGCAAGCAGATTCAGGTGGGTTTGTGGGTTGGGTGGTCAGAAAGTTAGTTGATTCTTTTCAGGTGGATTTTCTCTCTCTGTGTGAAGTAAATGGTAATATCATCAGCTAAAAGTCAAAAGTTAAGGTGTGAGGTTGAAGTAGAAGTTTGAGGATAGAAAGGAAAGTTTGAAATAATTTTTGGAAAAAGTCAGTGGGCAAGTTGACCAGAGAAAAAGATAAGATTCCAAGCTTATAGTGAGACCTAGCTTCCAAAGCAGAAGATTGAGTTTATAATATGGTTAGTGTTTTCTGAGAAAAGAAAGGCAAAAAATTCATTGGTTTTATCAGGATAATTACTGAAATTCTAGAGCATGCACTCTGACCTGAAGGGGGAGATAAAAGGTGATAAGAAGATAAAAATGGAAGAGTCAATGAACTGGTGAGCCCAAAAAGGGTAGAATAATGTCCACATATGAGTAAACTAAAAAGGTTAGAAGTTGTGATGGAAGTGAGCAATTTGTGTGGTGGCTTGTTCTAGAATGTAACAGATGGAGAAAGTTATTGATTAGAGGTATCTGGGGTTTGGTAACTTGTCACATGAAAATTCAGTGGATTGGAGAAGAAAACCATGAGCCTGAGGTCAAATTCTTAAAGTATGTGGGAGAATGACTAGGAGATAGGTAGAATGCAGTGACAAGAAAGTGGAGAGGGTCATACAACATCTGGAATACTGTCTTCTAAAATAGGAATTGTGATATAAACATGAAGCAGTCACTTCTACGGGTCTTCAGGAATACATATATGATTGAAAACTATATTCTGAAATATCATCATATGTACAGAAGCAACAGAGAATTTAAATTAAAATATAAAAATTCCAAATAGGGATGAATGGGCCTCAGCACTGTAGAGAATGAGAGCAAGAATCTAATCTATTCTTCTTTTAGTTATTAAAACTACTTGACAGATCCAATATCCGGCTGGAGTCTTCTATTGGCTTGAAGCAAGCAAGAGTTTTGAGTGTTTTTTGTCCAGAAGAACTTGAGATAGTTTTTGGCTGTGCTCAAAGTTGAGTAACTAGGACATGAAAGCAGGCTGCTCAAAAGACAGCCAATGAGCCCAGCCTCCTGCTTTAGGCAATGTATGTCCCAGTCAGAGTCCTACTCAAGAATTCATGTCATCAGAAGTGGTTTGTTCTTATTGAAGTGGACATTGCTTGCAAGGATATGCCAAATACTGTCCAAAGAAATGAATCAAGGTATAAAATCTGGGTGGTCTTCAGCATTGATTTTGTACATAGGACAAAAGAAGCATTTGTGAGGTGGTGGAGCATCTGTGTAGGGAATTCTTTCTGCAGTCCAGGGGCCATTCTGGCATAGGCAAGGAGATCACTCAGCAACACTGGGATTTGAATGACCATATCGTTTTTGCCAGGAAATATTTACCCCATTGTCTAACACTGTTCCAAAATTAGGAGAGGCAGTTACCATAATTCTACGACATTAATAGGTTTCTTTTGGGGAATAGTGTTCTAGAGATATACTGTTTAACAGCTTGCCACTGAACATGTTCCCCAAGGAGATAATATGAATGAAACACTGAGCTTGGTTCTGTGAGGGCCACAAAGAACAGGGCTCCAAATTCAAGCCCATCTCAACACTTTATCCCACATTGGGCTTAATAGCTATTCCCCCTGATCCCAGCTCTGCAGCCATCCTTTAACCCCAAAAGACTGGCAGGGAATGGTTTTAAGCCAAAAGCAGGGATTAGGAAGTGTGCGTGTGTGCATGCATGTGTGTACACGATCTGTAAACATGATCACCAATTTCAAGAAGATGTACTTTGTCAAACCACCCATATTTTAGTGTCCAAAATATCTTACTGTACATAAAAGCCATCAGATAGACTATCTTATGGTTACAACAGACTTAGAGTGTTTTGATTCAATGTCCTCACTTTTGAGATGGGGGAATAAAATCTGCCTATGTTTAGTAATTTGCTCAAAATCACAGAGCTAAATAGTGATAGAGCCAACAATAAAACTCCAGGCTCTTGATTTTCAATCTAGAGTTTTTTTAGCAATACCAACTAATCTAGGCTTAACTGTGTGTTTTCCTCTTCTTAGCCTTTGCTTCTTCCATGGGATGCCTTCATTCAATTCAGTGCCCTTAGACCAATGCCTACAAAATCTTATTCTTTTAAAGCATAAAAAAATCTAGAGAATATTTTAAGGAAAACACAGGTACCCACGTAGCTATAACAAATGTAAACATTATGATTTGCTTGTATGTCTTTTCCTTCCCCTCACTTCCTAGATAACCATTATACCAAATCTTGAGTTCATTATGCCAATTCAAAATGATATAATCTCTATCATCTATCTGTCTATCAATCTATCAATCATCTCTTTATCCATGCATATCCATACATACGCATACTCATACAAATATAATTCTGCATCTTTATTTTGTTCAATATTATGTTTTTTACTATTTATCTTAACCCTATGCAGTATTCCATTGTAGGGATGCACTGATATCATTTATTCATTCTCCTGTTAATAAACACAATTTTAAAAATCTTCCATAATATACGCAATGTTCCAATGAACATATCTCTGAATATCTCTTTGAGCTCATTTGCAGCAGTTTTTTAAGGCCTCTGAAGTAAAATCGCTAGTTCAAAGAGTGCATGTACATGTGATAGGTAGAACAATGGCTCCCCAAAAGAAGTTCTGGGAACCTGTTTATATGTTAGACCTTACATGGCAAGAGGATCTTCACAAATGTGATTAAGGTTAAGGATCTTCAGAAGGGGAGATTATCTTGGCTTACTCAGGAGGGCCTAATCTAATCACATGAGTCCTTGAAATCAGAAGAGGAGGCAGAATAGAGGGTCATAGGCTACCACCTGAAAATAATTCAACCAGCTGTTGCTGGTTTTGCAGATGGTGAAAGCAGGCCATGCTCCAGGGAGTAGACGGCCCTGAGACACTGGAAAAAAGGCAGGGAAAATGGATTCTCTCCTAGAGCCTCCAGAAAGGAATGCAGCCCAGCAGAGACACACCTTGATTTTAGCCCAGTGAGACCCAGGACAGATTTCTGACCTCCAGAACTGTAAGTTAACAGATTTTCATTGTTTTAAGCCATGAAATCTGTAGTAACTTGTTATGCTGCAATAGAAAACTAATAAGGCATATTAAACTTTACTAATGCTAAATTTCCCTCCAAAATAGCTATACCAATTTCTGTGCTCACTATAAATGTATGAGAAACCCTGTGATCCCTTAACCTTTATAAGCCTAGAGTAATGCCAGACTTGAAAATTTTTGTCTGCTTAGTTTGAAAAGGTAGGTAGTTTTAATTTGCACGTGGTTTTAACTTTCATTTTCCTAATTATTTGTGGGGTTGGGCATTTTAACTTCTATGTTATTGGTCATTTGAACATTGTTTGCCTGAGTATCTGGTGCACATATATTGGTCTTTATTTATATTGGGTTGTTATTGTTTTCTTATTTGTAAACATTTATATATTCTGAATATAAAATCTTCATTGGTGAAACCCCATGCAAATATAATTTCCCGTTCTGTGGCTTCCTTTAACTTTGTTTATGGTATTTTATTAAATAGAAAGTTTTCATTGTAATGTAGGCAAATATATCATAGTTTTTACTTAATGAGTTTTGCATTTTAGGTATTATACCTCCTTCCAGCCTCAAGATCATAAACATATTCTATATTTTCTTTTAAAAGTTTTAAAGTTTTGCTTTTCATATTTAGGGCTTTCACATATTTGGAATTAATTGTTTTTTGTTTGGATACACAGGTGTTCTAAAACTATTTATGAAAAGTTCACTCTTTTCTTACTGATTTTAGTATCACTTCTCTCCCACTTCTCTCTCATACATCAATATATCTATTAATTTCTGGGCTCTCTTTTCTGACCCTTTGTTTATTTCGGTTCCTGCCCTACACTATTTTATTTACTCCAGCATCAAGATATCTTGATATTCTCTTTTTTTTTCTTATTTTTCTTCTAAATTTCTTACTTAATCTTGAACTTTTATTCACTTATATGAATTTGAGGATAAGCTTGGCAAGTTCCACTAAACACACACATACATTCTTTCTGGGTTTATAGCTGCAGTTGGATAAAAAATGTAGAATGAATTAGAGTGAGCGGATATCTTTTGGATATTAGGTCTTTCATCTGTTATCATAGCATAATTTTATATTTACTCAGTGCTTTAAAGTATCATTCAAATTTATAGTTGTCTCTGTCAAAAGCTTACTATACCACTTTTGCTAGATTTATTAAAAGATGCTTTACTGTTTTTTATTATTTTATTAATAAGTACTTTACTGACATTGTTTTACTCATTAATGATTGTTCATATGTAAGGATGCTATTGATTTTTATATATTGATCTCGTATCTAGCAAACTTGCTGAATATTCTCTCCTTAGTCCCAATTGTTTGTAAACTTTCTTGGATTTTATAACCAGTATTTTCTCAATAAGGATAATTTTGCTAGCTTTTGTACTTGTTATACATCTTACTTTCTTTACTTACCTTATTGTTTGCCTTGGAGTTACAGTGCAGTGTTTGTTAGATGCAGTCATGGGTATCCTCCAATTGTTCCTGAGTTTAATTAGAACACTTCTGAAGTTTCACATTGCAGTGTGGCGTTTACTGTAGATAAGGTTCAGAGATTCTCTTTCTATTCCTGATTCGCTAAAAGTTGTCATAAATGACTCTTGAAATTATTGAATTTTTTGCATCTATCTACAAGATTTTGTTTCTTTTGTTATTCATGTCTGCTTTGGGTATAAAGATATGTTTGTGTCATAAAACTGGCTGGGTAGCGTCCTTCCCCTCATTAGCTATTCTCTGGGACATGTTTATACGGTTTGAATTATTTGTTCCTAGAAGCTTTGGTATTTTTAAGGTAAGATAAGATTGTATAACTTATTAAATTTATTTTAATGATTATTAATTCTTGCTCAGGCAATTTTCCTAGCTTATATTTGTCTTGAAAGTTGTCAATTTCATCTAAATCTACAAGTTTATTGGCATAAATTTCTTCATAATGTTTTTATGATATTGTAAAAAAACTCCATGGATATGTAGTCATTTCCCTTTTTACCATTTTCGTTCCTTTTTCCATTATTATTTTTGATCCTTGTCTCTTTTATTGATGGAGTCAGTGTACTTTCTTTCTTTAAAAGAAATAGTCTTTTTCTTGTTGATTTTATTATTTTCTATTCCTACCTTTAGTTTTTCTTTGCCTCTCCTTTCATTTGGTTGATTCTATTATTTTTCTAGTTTTCTGAGTTAACCTATTGTGTTAGTTGTTTTCAATAACTATTTTTAGTAAATGTATTTATGTCTATAAATTTCCCTCTGATTACTGCTGTACCAGCTTCTCACAGGTTTTTATATGTAATGCTTTTATTTTCATTAAGTTATAAATATTCTCTAATTTCTATTGTGATCTTTTCTTTTACTCATACTTTGCATATGAGAACATATCAACTTTCCTAAAATAACTATATTTTATTTTTATTAAATATTTAATGCTTGTGGTAAGATGATATTGTTTCCTAATATAAATCATTGAAAATAGTTGAGACATTACATGTGATCTAGTATGTGAGTAATTTTATAATGTTCCAATAACTTGAAAAATATATATTCTTTAGTTTTTGGAGGTAAAGTTCAATATGCATTCTCTTTTAGAGAAAAATTATTCATTGAAATACCTTAGCATTATTATATTTTGCTTGATTATCAATTTTCACATTATTATTAGGAATCAATCCTTATAATTCTCTCAATTACTAAAAAGTTAGGCATCTATTTTACTATGGGTTGGGCACTATTATGTGTCCTCTAAACATCGTAATTTATTTAATCCTTAAAACAACGGTGTGAGGTGAGGGCATCATTTCCCTGGTTTACAGAAGAAACTGAGGGACAAAGAAGTTGCAAGAAGTTAAGTTCACAAAGCTAGTAACTGGTAGAGCCGAGATTAAAATCCAGTCAGTCCGACCCCATTGTTCACATTGGTCTGACCCTATACTGCTACTGCCAGTTTTTGCTTTCTGTATTTTAAGACTATATTATTAGATATACAGAAGCTTATGCATGTTGTAATTTGTTATAGAGTTATTCCTTCTATTGTGCATTTTCTCCTGTCATTTCCACCTATGCTTTTTTGCCTTTAATTCTATTTTGTATGATATTATTATTTCTATACCAGTTTCCTGTTGGTTAGCATTTGACTGGTTTTGGTTTTCTTTCTTTTTTTTTTTTTTCTCAATTGCTCCATTTGTATTTTTTGAGGTCAAAATGGCTTTCCTTTGTCATAAACAAATTCTACTTTGCAAACCCCAATTTAAATCTCTAAGTGCTCTAAAAAGCCTCACACCGTAGATTAAGAAAGTACCCAGGTGGCCCAGAGGGGCCATAAAAGGATTTAAGTTTAGGAGTCAAAATATTATCTTTTTGGGGGCCCTGAATGTCACCTGGAAAAAAGCAACGTCTGGTTTGGCTCAACCCCTACAGAGAGGCTTAGGCCTTAGAGAAATCCTCATGTATTATCTTAGAATGCAGCTTCAGGCGTGAATGTAATAATGTAGCTATAACGGGTCTATGGAGCCTTATGCCTCTGCATCCATAGTTGAAAACAAACATCTACTCTAATTTTTGCTTTATTTTGTTATTTCTGGAATAACAGATTTTAAGGGTTTTTTTCTTATTTATTTATGTAATATATAGTCACTGAATGCCTACACCGGTCAGCACCTCTGTTAGATTGTATGCCAGGCACTGGGAAGATACACAACATCCCTGCCTTCATGAGGCTTCAGTGAGCTTATTATTTGATCATCATGTGATTTAGAGACTCAAAAATATGAGGTTGAATGGGATTCCCAAATGCCACCCAGGCCATCCCCTTACCTCAAGAAAGAATTTAATGAAATATCTTCTGACAGATTTGGTATTTGTCATGCCTGAGGATCTTCAGAGAGGGGATTTCTCCAACTTTCAAATAAGAGTCAATGTTCTTCTTTTTTTTTTTACATTTTTTAAAATTGGAGTATAATTGCTTCACAATGTTGTGTTAGTTGCTGCTGTACAATGAAGTGAATCAGCTATATATATACATATATCCCCTCCCTCCCACCCCCCCCCCACCCCTCCCATCTAGGTCATCACAGAGCACTGAGCTGAGCTTCCTGTGCTTTATAGCAGGTTCCCACTACCTATCTATTTTACACATGGTAGTGTATATATGTCAATGTTCTTGTATGTAATAAAATACATATGTAGAAAGTTACTCATGCAAGCCATGATAGAGAGGCAGCTTGTGGTAGTAGTATTGCTAGACAAAATACAGGATGCACAGTTCAATTTGAATTTTAATATAAGTATGACCCAGATATTGCATGGGACATACTTATCCTAAAAACATATTTGTTGTTTACCTGAAATTCAAGTTGAATTGGGCATCCTTTAATTTTATTTGCTCCATCTGCTAACTCTATGTCATAGAGAAAGAAGGAAGGTCAGGCAAAAACTATTTAAAGTATTTAATTAATTAATTATATAACAAAGTAATTCAGTAGAGGTCAAACACTAATGACTTGAATTAGGGCACCATCAGCGACGTACTTACTTTGGAACTCCTTCCTGACCAATTCTATTTGCATAGAGATGATATTGGGATAGGCTATGCACTATTGGTCCTCACAGTTTCATTAAAATGATAGATGATTCAGACTATTTACTTGTAGAAGAGCCGTATGTTTTAATGGGGGCCATTTTGGGACTCATACATCTTTGTGTATCTCCACTAAACTCCCCCTGTGAGACGAGGTGACAGCACAATGGAATCCACATGGTATACCACTGGACTTGAATTTTTATCATGCTGTTTCATAAGCTTACTTTGGAGCATGCAGAAACTTTCTTAATGTCTCTGTGGTTTACGTTCTGTGTCTTTGAGTTATACCAAAAAGGTGGTGGATGTGCAGAGAATAGAAATAACTGCCCTGTAAGCTCTGTGGCAGCAGGGACCAGGCTTGCTCTCCACCATCAACTACCAAGCACAGTATTCTCTGAGCATTGCTGGATATATTTAAAAAAGAATTCTATCTCCCAAATACCTTATTCCCTTTACTTCAACTAGAAAAGCACAAATTCTATGATGGTAACAAAGGACCTCCGCTTATTTTTATAGATAAGTCTGGCAAAAATATATATATAATATGCTTTCACCATCTCGAGATCTTTCATTTTTCAAAGTCAATAATTATTTTTTATTAATTTCCCTAAGAAATGCATATCAAAAGTTTAATTAGTATTGTCTCTCTAGCTAAAAATGTAAAATTTCATTGAAGTATAATTTACATGTTTGGTTACAATACTTCTCAAGATAACACAAAATCCAAATTGGGCCTTGAATACTGTTAAAAGATAAATTGAAATATATTAAAAATGTCAAGAGTTTGAGCAAAAATCAATTCTAATCAGGAAGCACCAAACCAGAAGTGATCAGGAGAACTCTGCTGACAGGAGCCAGGGAAAGACTTATATAGAGAACGTACAGAAGCAAAGAAAGATGATTGGATCGGCTATAGCTTAAAGCCTAGTTGGCTGTTTGTGATTGGTTGTAACCTTTAAGCCCTTACAGGCTTAGATTTTGGTTTGCTTACATAGGCCTCCATGGCATTAGAACCACCTCAGTCTGGCTTCCTTGTTTAATTAATTTAACAATATCTTTATTCTCCATTAAAAAATGCTAAATACCAGATCTAGTATATAAAAAGGGTAACTCTGCAGTGTCAGTCCTAAATGGAACCAATGAGTATCCTAGGTAGAATATTCTTCTAGGTCATTCAAACAACATTGTGACTTTTATGATGAAGGAATGGACACCCAGAGAGATTAAGTAGCTAGTCCCAGATCACATAGGTAGAATTAAAACTCCATCCTGTTTATCTTCATTCTGAGTCCTCTGTTTTTTCACCACATCTCCATGTTTTTCTTTGGAATTCAAGACCTTTTTGGCTTAAATATAAAAATATGTTAATATGTTCAGAAATGACAAAGAGCAAAGGTGAAAATTCTGACATTCCCTGTTTTTATATTAGCCTTTAGACAAGCCATTTAAAAGTTTGCATTTGCAGTTTTATTTTAGCAACCTACATAATGGACTTTAAGGAAGCATTTACTTTCTTACAAAGTGGAAATAGTTCCTTATTCCTTTGAATTGTCTTGGACATTGCCTAAATGTCATCAAGTGAGAACAATGCAGGTTCTCAATTTGGCATGCTGGTAGTGTTACCATCTGAGTTTCCTCTGGAAATTCTGAGAATAAAATGTCTAGACTGATTTTCAGTCCAGAAGCTCAAACTTCAAGAAACTTGGGGCAGCCTGAGGAGATAGAATGAAACCAGCTGGGACATGCATAGTCACACTGTGTCCATCAGATTATACAGTACTTCCAGCTTTTTCTCTCTCCTGCCAGAATAAGAATCAACTCATTTTTCCCATGCTACCATCTCACCAAAACTTCTTTCTTTTTTCAATTTATTTCTGGTCCTCTCTTGGTTCTATTTTCAACCAAATTTCTTTCCTTTTCCTCTGTTGCTGAATTTTTGGTTAGATTTTGTAATATAATTATTCTTTATAACTATTCTCTTTTTAACTCTGAATGGGCAAATCAGACTAGACACTTATCTTTGATTGATTCATTCATGCCATAGACAAGTACTAAGCACTCATTGAACATAATATACAAAACAAATGGGAGATAAATGTTGCACTCTATTGCGCAACCTCAGCCAGCATCACATAGTGGCCCTGCTAGAAGTCTGAGGTAAGGACTTAGGCATCTGTTCTGCTGAAGTTGGTTTTGATCTTCCTGCTGTCCAAATTCTAAATCAAAGACCCTTGATATTATTAAACAGAAAATTATTAAGTAACCCTGCTGGTCAAGTGGCCAAAGTGGAGCCTTTATGTTTTATAACGGCTGCCCTGTCTAGGGACCAGCCTAGCATGGAAGTAGATACTACCTTTGGCATTAGAGCCATACTCATCATGCCCAGGGTGACAGTTTCTAGGCTATGCCTAGAAAGCAGTAGCCCAGACCAACTTAACAACAAAGCAAGTATCCCATATCAGGAACCATGAAGTGCAAACCACAGAGAAAGGCAGATATACCTAGTGAAGATAGGATCCAACAATGAGGCTGAAGTGTTCCTTTGGTGGAGAATGGGAAACCAAGAAAAATCTCCTGGGAGACATGCAAAGATATACAAACACAAGGACATCTAGGGCTACCAAAGAGTTTGAGGGAGATTCCTAAATCTCTTGATTTCTCCTACTATTTTTTTTTTACCAACTCGGAAAGAGTCCCAGCCACCTTGATCTCTGAACTATAAACAATAGAATCCTAGTTGGTCTCTCTTCTCCACTGTTCTCTCTTTCTCCCTCTGGTAGCCAAAGTGATTTCTTAAAAAAAAAAACCCAACAGCACACAAGTTTGATCATGTAACACATACTGTTCTCTCCAGTCTTACCACCAAACTGGCCTCCTTTCAGCCCTACTACTTACCTCCCTTCCTCCTGACAGAGTATTTACATAAATGACTACTTTGGCTAGAATGCATCTTCCTCGCATCTTGACTAGTTAACTACTCAACTACCAGTTTCAGTTCAAGTTTATCTTCCTTGGGGAAGTTTTTCACAAGCCCCCTGGATAGGTCAAATCCCCCAGTCAAGGTTTCCATGCACCTCTCCTTGATAACATTTACCATGACTGTAATTTTACTTCTCTTTATGTGATCATTTGATGAATGTCTGTCACCCCTACTAGACTGCAATGTCTACAACAGTAAGAATGGTCTTTTGGGGAACTTTTATATTCCAAATGCCCAGCACAGAGCCTGGGGCATGGTGGTCACTATATATACCTATTGAATAAGTGTGACTCTAAGAAGTGGAAACAGCCTGCTTTTAATTGTTTCTTTTAATGAACTTTTGTTGGGCTCTTAGTACTTAGCACACAGAAGCTCTTAGATCTGCAGATTTCAGGGATCGAGCCAAATGAGGTAGGAATTCTGTGAAGTGGAGCTCTCTTCTACTGAGTGACTATGACCCCAAACTGAAGACAGGAGTAGCCAACCTTCCCACCACCATAATTTCCCCCACAGACTTCAAGTTGAAAAGATTTCTGTGTTCCACCAAACTCACCACATGTATTAAGTAATAATTCATTTGTTTCCTTTTTTTTTTTCTTAAAAGACCCCAAAACTAGCCAGCTGGAGCTGTTAGCATAAGATCACAGTGTTACTATACTATGTTGATATTCTTGCAAACCAAGACAATGATGTGAAAATATCCAATTCATGTGAGACTTCAAATTTTATTAGAAATCACTGGGCTTTTATTTTTGTGTTTTGAGGACTTCTAGAAATCTAGGGGTCTCAGGCTGGAAACCACTGCACTAAATCCCATAAAGACAGAACAATAGAAGTGGGGTGGGGAGACCTTCCTGTCTGTTCTGCTACTGCTGTGTAATCCTCAGACAGGATTGTGACCTGGGATATTTGTTAATAAAGACTACAATTAGCCAAGACATCAGTGTAAGGCTATAGACTGACATGCTGTTTTAGGCAGAAGCACCCAGATGAGAACGAAGCAGACAGTGGTCCATGCCTTCACTAAGAAGACATTTTTCAAAACCTCAGCATGGCCACGCTTACCCTTTCCTTAGTTATAAACTGGTATTGCAATCTGAGGGTTACACTTAGTAATAATTCCAGACATGACATGCTGGTTTCTTAAAGCCAAATAAGTATTTAGATAATAGAAGGAACAAAAGGTCAGGCTCAGGCCTGCCAAAGCTTCATGGTGATACATGTTTTCAGGAAAAGAAAGTGATTTCCTTTCTTCTGCTTTGAGACGTTATCTTTGAAGTCTTCACTTACTATAAAATAATAGCATATCATCTGCATGGAACACGAGGAAATAATTAAAACCTGACCCCCAACTTATATTACAGCAGATGGGTAAACACAAATGAAATTTTATATATAAAGTGCTTTGAGCTTCCAGGAGGAAGGTTCTACTACAAAACCTAAAGAATACTCACTCTAGGCGTTTCTATAAGTGAAAATTACATTGAAATCACATATACTCCCTTTTTGTAAAATGTGAAGAAAACTCTAGTTGGAAATTGAGCAGATTCAAAGTGATCAGGGAAACGCTGTTACAGTCACTCCCTAAAGAGCTGGTGTGACAAGTAGGCATAAAAATCCTGTGCTGACTATAGTGAAAACTGAGACTGTGGCTAAGAGGTTCATTTAAGGTGAGGCAACAGTAGAATTCCTCTGCTCAGATCCTTTTTGAATTAAGTGAAAAATAGCGCTATTATACTTGTCTCCAAAATAACCTTTAATACTATTCTCCTGCACCATTCAAGCTACACCCACTACTAAATTGCTCCTTCAAACCACTAAACTGTAGTTCTGTCTAAAGGTTAATGATGCAAACCCGTAACATAACATTCATAAACAAACAGTTTCAGAGAAAGATAAGTCTTCATCAGCAAGCAGAAAAAATATTTATGATAGTATTGTAAGTGCGTGGAGCACAGGTAACAAAAGATACCCCTTCGTTTTATAGTAAGACCAATTGAGAAAGAACCATGTTATGACTCAGGACTGATTATTCCTTTAATCTGATATTTAGACATTGGAGATGGTGCCAGCACTTGTGCTGATAGTTTTAGAGTGTTTTGAAATAGCCCTTCCTTATTCTTTGGGAAATAAAAATGGAGACAGTGAGAGGGGGTGGGAACCCCACCCCCAAATTCAGATCACACCAAACCTGGACTTCCAGCACAGGATCCAATGCACGATCTACTTCTGGCCAATAGATTGATGAGCCAGTAGTGAAATGAGAAACGCAGGGGAGGCTGCGGCTTCTGGGATCTGTGCCAACTCTCTCCGACCGCAGTGTTTCCAATGGTTAAGGGACACTTGGGCACCATTGCTCTGGAATGTAAAATGAAGAGTTACCAGCCTAGTTGCAGATGTTCGGAAATATTTTTGGTTGGACTTTCTGAGTATCAATGACAGAATATAATCAGCCAGAAGGCCCTTATTAAAGCATGTGCCACTTTCCAAACATTGTGAGGCTTTAATGGACAAAATAAGGTATTTTTCTTCTTGGTCCATACTAATCCCCCAGAAAGAAGGACCACTCAGGTTCATGGGTAAGGGTCTACATGAACCCCCATTCTTCCTAATTTGTATAGAAGCTCCTTATACTGTAGGAGTGAGGATGGAAGGGAACTAAGAAATGGCAAAGTGACCTCCCTGACAGTTTTTCATGGGAAGTCAAAATGTATGTGAATGCAAATGACTAGAGAAAAAAGGAAAGGAAAAACTGGGACTATGTTTATGATCAGCTGGAATATATTTCCCAGGGCTTAAGCAGGAGTTCTGCCCACATACCACCTTTCAGGGTGTGGACAGAAGCAGGGGGTAGTTTAGGAAAGAAATAGAAGCTTACCTGTTCCCCAGTGATTTTTACATGAATGAATAACCCAAAACAAACTAGCAATAAAAAAAATAGCCAAAAGCCACATTCACATTTGTCTGGGAATTCATGTTGGAGAATGGCCTTTTGGAATTGTAACAATGAAATGCTAACATTTTGATCATTTTAATCATCATTCATAAATCTTGCCCAGTTTTGCCAAAGTAAATATATTTGCTTCGGGTTAAAATGTACCAATTTTGTACTTTGAAATACTGTTTTCCTTTTTTTTTTTCAAAAAGCCAGATAATCAACACACAGGAATTTGAACACAACAAAGAGTACCCTGGGCTTCGGGTCCAAAACTATTTGATATTTAAAATGGTGGATTTCATTTTACCTCCCAGATTTAACAAATGTTAACATATTGCTATATTTGTTTCTTTATTAATAGAAAGGAAATGTGTAGCTGAGGCTGATAGCTACCTCCCATGTCATCCCCCTCCCTCTTTTCCTAAAGAAAACCATGAGGCCATGGAATCTAGCACACGTCTAAGGGATGCAAGCTGTATACTGAAGAACTCCAGTTGTGCAATGGGACAGCCCAGTAACCACCCTATAGAGCATCCACCTTTGTTTTTGACTGTTCACTATAGGTGTTTGTATCTTTACACAATATTTAGTATGCTTTCAGAGCTTTAAAAATGTTTATGAAGAGACAAAACTGTGCCATCTCCTTCTACATTTTGCATTTTAAAACATTATTGTAGAGTTGGTGATTGCCTGCCCATTACCTATTTCCTCCCTATTCCTTGCTAACAGAGCCCCAATTTTGTTGAGGTTTCCACTCCTTAGGAAAAGAGAGCCTTTCCCCATGTCAAGAGTAGATACCGATTAGTATAAGCACTCATGGTAGTCTTATCCTTCCCGGTTAATGGGCTATGAAGGGCAATGTGACATAATTCTAGTGAATGAAATAAGCAGAATATGGCTAGGAGGTGTCTAGGAAAGATCTTTTGTTCTTTAAAGCACAGAAATAAATGGTTTCATCTTGTGCTATATGCTGCCATACCTGAGTGTGACCTGGGCAGCCATATTGCTACTTTGAGGAAGCTGGCTTGATGATATGTCCATATAATGATGATGGCAGAGCAGAAACAAGGGTAAAACAGAGAGAAGCTGTATGAACCAGTCTTCAGGCTATTCTTTTTTTTTAATATGAGCTTCTTTTTACACAAGCAAATGCATTTCTCTTTAATAAGCCATATAGATTATATTTTTATCGTTTTCAGGAAAAAGCATATGCTTTTTTCAATGTTGGGAAATA
Source organism: Balaenoptera musculus (assembly GCF_009873245.2). Taxonomy (NCBI): domain Eukaryota; kingdom Metazoa; phylum Chordata; class Mammalia; order Artiodactyla; family Balaenopteridae; genus Balaenoptera; species Balaenoptera musculus. The sequence continues at coordinate 98,140,497 of NC_045788.1, forward strand.
CAGATTTTCTTTAATATTTTGAATCCCTGAGTAGTTCCAATGTCTGAATATTTATCCATTCCCCTATTAATTTTTGCTATTACTAACAATATTGCAGCAAACATCCTAGATCAGGTCTCTTTATGAGTATTGTATAAGTGGAATTGTTGGGTCATGTCCATAGGCTATGTACCTCTTCACCTGTATTATATATTTCCAAATTGTTCTCCAGAGAACTTGAAACAATTCATGCCTCTGCAGCAGTATATAGGAGCAATCTCTTTCCCAACATCATTGCCCTTTCCAACTTTTAAGTTTTGGCACTTTAAGACTTTCAGATTTTGCCTTCATGATGCAGGGTATCTTCCTGTTGCTTTTATTTGTATTTCCATGTTTACAAATGAGCTTGAGGAACTTTCAATGTATTTGTTAGCCATTCAGGCTTCTTATTTATTTATTTATTTATTTATTTACTTACTTACTTACTTATGAATGACTGTGTTGAGTCTTCGTCTCTGTGTGAGGGCTTTCTCTAGTTGCGGCAAGCGGGGACCACTCTTCATCGCGGTGCGCGGGCCTCTCACCATCGCGGCCTCTCTTGTTGCGGAGCACAGGCTCCAGACGCGCAGGCTCAGTAATTGTGGCTCACGGGCCCAGTTGCTCCGTGGCATGTGGGATCTTCCCAGACCAGGGCTCGAACCCGTGTCCCCTGCATTGGCAGGCAGATTCTCAACCACTGCGCCACCAGGGAACAGGCTTCCCTTTTTAAAATTAATTTTTTAAGTCTTTTTTATATCTTTCCATTGGATTGTTTGTTTTTTCTTGGTTTTTAGAATTTTTTTAATAGTCTGGACTTCAGTGCTTTAGCAGTTATATGCAGTATAACTATCTTCTCCCAGACTAGTACTTGCCTCTTATTTATGGTATCTTTTGTAACACAGGCATTTTATACCTGAATGTAGTCAAATGTATCAATTTTTTCATTTACAGCTTTTAAGTTTTATGTTGTCTTTAAAAATTCCTAACTGAGGTCATAATGATATAACCCTACATTTTCTTAAAAATTGTTAAGTTTTGCTTTTCACATTTAGATTTTTAATATATCTGGCCATCTTTGTTTTGTTCCTGTTTTTAATGAAGTGGAGACTTCTAAGGTTTCTTCTGGTCTAAATCAATTGTATCACTTAAGGTACAATCAGAAAACAGAAACCATGCTGTGATGAACTGCTGTCACCTGGGTGAATTGCTACTGCTAGGGCAATGTTAATAGAAAAACAAGAAAAAAGAACAAAGTTATCTCCTCTTCCTGAATTCCAACTTGCCTCTATTATCTCCCATTGGCAGAACCTAAGAGGAAGCCAGGTAGCAAAGTTATCTGGAAAATGTCGATTACATTTTCCTAGTTACAACTTTAGTATAGAAGAATGGATTTGAATCCAAGAGACAGCATAGGTAAATAAACAGCCCATTAGTGGTGTCGACAGTGGCTTTATGCACCCGAGGGAACATGCAACCTGATTCATTGGCATGGGGGAGGAAAAAGCAATTCAATTTTGCTGATACTTAACAATGCTATGCAATTTAGAGTTTTCATGCTGGTGTCCCCATTCAACCTACAAAAGCATTGTTGAATTCAAAGATAAGCTAAACACTTTTACCAAAGGACCTGTATTCCAAAGTTGACCTTTGATAACAAGTTATTGTTGACAATATGCTACCTAGCAGTTACTAGCGGATATTTCTTAAAAATAAATACAATTATTTTGACCCTTCAAGATAAAGGTGACATTTTAGCAACAAGTGAGAAATAGCTTTTCAAAAAAGCCTCTTCTATAAAGAGAATTTGTGGGGGGAAGAATATTCCTATTATTATGTTACTTTGTTGACAAAATTAATATTTATCAAAAGTGTCATCTACACAAATAATAATCTTGAAATTAGAACACTTTAGTCAAAACATTTCCAAATGAAAGATTCTAGTGTATTTTGAACCAGTGTTTTAAAAATATAAAAATAGACTTTCTCATTATTTTTTAGGAACAATGGATTGACATTAGAGAATATAAGACTCTATAGCTGAAGTTTGTCAAAGAGCATTCAGAATTGGTGGATGAAACTGAAAAATGAATCTCAAGATTTAAATACAACCAATGAAACACTTTTCATCTGGACCTATGGGTTATTTTTAGCAATCTTTTTAAAACTAAAGCAGCTATTAGCACCAAATGTAAAGTAAGCTGAACCTAAAACCAGATTTTTGAATCACTATAGCATAACATATTAAACTAAGATTTTAACATAAGAAAGAGTATTTGCTTTCAACAAAAAACATTAAGTGAAAGCAAAACACCTTTATATTGTTAGTAAATAAAATAATACAAAATATTCATTTCACTTTTGTTTTCTTTTTATCTTGCTAATAATTTAAATTGAAACCTATTAGTTCAATAATATGTAGATAAAATTTACGAGCAGATAAATATATTACAGTGGGTCTGTATGAGCAAATCTGGTTATTTTCAATCTAACGAGGTATGTGGTAGGATGTAGAACCAAAACTGTTTGGACAGAACTGTTAAAAGATAAACTGAGGGGGCTTCCCTGGTGGCGCAGTGGTTGAGAGTCTGCCTGCTAATGCAGGGGACACGGGTTCGGGCCCTGGTCTGGGAAGATCCCACATGCCGCGGAGCAACTAGGCCCGTGAGCCACGGCTGCTGAGCCTGCGCGTCTGGAGCCGGTGCTCCGAAACAAGAGAGGCCGCGATAGTGAGGGGCCCGCGCACCGCGATGAGGAGTGGTCCCTGCTTGCCACAACTAGAGAAAGCCCTCGCACAGAAACGAAGACCCAACACAGCCAAAAATAAATAAAATTAAAAAAAAAAAAAAAAAGATAAACTGAGGCCTATTAAACATGTTGATTTAATTTGTGCACAAACATCTATTTGAACTGGGGAGCATTCAGTCTAGAAGATAGACAGGAGCTCCCAGGAGCTGTACAAACTGGAAGGCTTTTTTAGCCCAAAGGGAACAGGAACAAAGAAGTTAAAACTTGGCAAAAAAGCGGGTTGGTTACTGCAAGGTCACTTTCCTTTAGGGCATGGCAGGGGTCTATCAGGCAGATGACTTAACTAGTGCTAACCAGGCAATTCCTGCTTGACTGCTTTAAGATTTCATTTCCGGAAGAGCCAAAACTGTAAACAAGTCTCGGTTTGGTAACATGGGGCTAAGAATAAGCAACTCCATTTTAGGTCTATTGTCTTGTTTTTAACACTACTCAGTTAAGCAGTTGTGATCTTATACTTGTTTTAACTCCTAAATTTAAATTATGTAATCTCCTAAGGGGTATCCCAAAATATGTAGACTAAGAGTTTGAAAGCTTTTATTTCCTAAAAAGTTGCAGCATGTAACATATGTTTCAATTATTGTACGACTAAATACTCCAGAAGTTTTTATAGCATGAAGTGCTTTGATGAATGAGTGACTGACATCCAACCAACCACTAGTTTGTCATCCTTTATAAAATTTGTCATAGTCTGTATGGTTTTCTAGATTTCTCTTTTATATCTCTATATAGACATATACATATCTATATCTATATATATACAATTTAATTCACAGAGATTATGTAACTTTCTAAAAGTCAAACTCCAGTCTATTAGTGGAGTGTGAATTTGACTTCATATTATATTCATGTTCCCTACCTAATTGCATATTTGTTCTTCAGTAGCTATCCAGGCATGAGCCAGTCACTCTACCTATTTAGGTTCAATCTCTGCATTTTTGCAACAAAGGGGTTGGCAGAGATATCAAGGGACCCTTTCAAGCTTCAAATTTTTGCTACTACATAGAACACTAACCTAGAATAGGGCTTTTCAAACTATTTCATTAAATTGCAGAATTCTAGTGAGCTACCTATCAGAGCTTTAGTGGCTGGCAGTGTTCCCAGAACCTGCAGTAGATGCACAGACTTTCTCCTGGTCCAGTTGAAAAGATACTCCAAAGGAAGACTCCATCACTGTTGTGTGTTCCTGGGGTCCAGGAGAAGAACTTGCAGGACTGATCTCTGAGTCTTGAGGAGTTGTTTCACAGTGCCCTAAGATGCCGTCTGGGGCAGGTAGCATGTAGACTTACGCTGTGCATTGCAAACTGTGCTTGCTTCCATCCACTTCATCTGTAGATCATGTTGCTAGTCAGCTTGCCTCTTTGCTCCACCATCCTGGGATTGTCTCTGGTTTTGAGGCTTGTACACTTGAAGGGTATAGATCTTGTCTTCCTTCCTGTCTTTCTCCTCAGACTAACAATACCCCTAAGTGTTCTTTGAAAGAAAAATAACATGACCGTTTGGGATATGTTTGTTTTGTGTCTGCTCCTCCAGCAGCCGGCACTGCCCCAATCCTGCAATGAGGGTTTGGAGTCTAAGGCATGAAAAGCAGCCCGTAAGAATTTCAGAGACTCATAAAGTTTGTACACTTATGATCTAGGCCTTTCATTTTCTTTGGAAAGGTGGCAACTCGAAGTTGCATGGAGCCAAAAGGAATTTTTAAGACAAAAAAATGTCTTTATGTAGGCTTCATTCCTTGAAATGTTAGACAACTTGTCACTCTCCAGTAAAAGAATCAAAAATCAAAAAGACCTCTGTGTACTGGATGAAATGGCCTTCACAGAGGTAAAAATAAGACAATCTGATCCATGATGGGGTAGAATGACATGACTGGAAAGCAACGGCAGACAACAGCTGCTGTGAGGGGAGACAGGACTGAATGTAGATAGGGCCAAAAAAGACAAAACAGAAACAACTGACTGGGGAGTGGTTAACAGCCCTTTGCTTTCCTGTGCAATACAGTGGAAAAACCCAGAAGCGCTAAGAGCTTGGGAGACAGATTTAGATTGAGAAATCTATAAAAGAAATAAAGAAGAAGAGCCAAGCAGAGCCAAACTCTGGGACAGCCTAGGTGATAAACCAATGTCTCTTCCCAAATATCTCACCCCATTGCTTTGGAACTTGAAATGTCTGCTATGAGTCATATATTTGGGCGGTGGCATTATCTCTAGAATGCAAACATTAGAAATGACACTAATTAAGAGGGAAAAGAAAGGAAGTTTTAAACAGAAAAACATAGATTAATTTTTCAAATTATTTGCTACTTTGGAGATCTAAGAGTGACGTCCTGAGAGAATCTAGTACAGGAAGTGTATTTTAATTGAGCCACCCAGGCGCTTACTAAAATATAACCTTACTTAATTCTCTTCATATCACTTATCACACTCCGATAGTTTTCCTTTTTTCCTTTTTACTCTTGTCTTTTATTCTTGACTCCTCCCATTAGTATCCACAAACACAGAAGCATGTATCGTTTCCTACTTTATACCCGGCGCCTGGTGCATTGCTGAGCCCATGGTAAGCTCTGAAGAGATATTTGTTAAATGACTGATGAGTGAATAAATAAATGAATGAATGATGCAAGGAAAGAATAATGTAGGAGAAGATCTAGAAATGTGTGTTTGTGTATGCTTAAAAAGGTAAGCTGAGGTAAGTTGCTGGGAACATGGCCACGGAGAGAAAAGTGAGGAGTTTGAATAAATGGGGACCTAAAGTTAGACGAGAAGGAGGGTTAGCAAAAACAAATTTCCCACTTTCCCCAGGAAATAAACATGCTTACTATGCCCTAATCTGGGCGGGGAGGGACTTCTGTGTTTCAGAACTATTGAAAAACCCTTAGAATGAGACATGAGCAGAACTGCTTCCTTTTTTTGGCCTGGACCTCTGCCAAAAACATCCCGGTTGCTTTGTAAGAAATGTTACAGAACTGGGTGCTCTGAAATGCCTGTTTTTAATTTACAGAAATAACAAGTATTTTGCTTAACTCCATGGTGGTCCTTATTAAGCAAGTGCAAGCATTGAATGCTAGTAAAGCCCTGTCTATGAGCCGCGGTGGTGGTATTCATGGCTGACTCCAAAGATCCTGTATAGAAAATAGGCAAAAAGGACCCATGAGAATTTAAAAATTTAGTAACAATTTCATCATGTATGTCCTTCTTTCAAATAAGAAAGAAAAAAGAGACTGGTTTGGGAATAATTTGATTTACCTATCTTACCTCCCAAGAGTTTAAGTCTAATGAAGGGGTAGAGATAATGTAAATAGCTCTAAATGTTTGCAATCTTCTACACCTGTAAATTTGCTTGGTTTGTTGCTGCATTCTCTTTTTCTTTCTCCCTCCCCCTTCCCCTTTTGCTGTTGTTGTTTTGCTTTGTTTTATATACCAGAGGGAAGAAATCTGGGATTACTCAAAAGCAAAATGAAGGCCCAACGCACCGTCCTCATTTTAAGGGAAATTCTGTGTGTTTCTATCCATACTGTTTTCTCTTCAGATTTTAATCTTTGCTGTTTCTGTGTTTCAAGGCTAATCAGTGTCCACCTAGTTTTAAGTGGCATAATCATCCAGGAATATTACCTAATATTTTGTGGAGAAAAAATTTACGAAAGGAGGATATATTATTGATAGGGCTGGGACCCACTTAAGGGTCAAAATCTTTTTTTGTGTATTGTCATCACATTTTCCAGGGTTATCAGAAAGGTATTGTGATTGCTACAGTTTGGAAAATCAAGGGTCTCCAGCTATGTGGTGTTATCATACACTCTGTGAGATAGATGTTCATTCTTCAGGACAAAAAGAAGTCTTTCTTCTTTAAAGGCTCATGACTGGTTCCAGTATTTCAAAAGGCACTTCACCAGAAAGTCTTCACTAGAATGGGGACAATTTCTAGAAGGTAAAATCGGAAGAACTATGTTTACTTTTGTTTGTACTTCTGACTATATATTTATGTGTAACTAGAAGGAATATAAATTTTAGGGTATAATTGTCAAGTGAGTAATTTTCTGGAATGGATTTAATTCTATTCCAAATGTTTTGTTCATGCCATGACAGTACCACCAGACATTGTATCTAGTAATGTCCCTGATATTCAATCTAATGGAAATACGTCACTCCCTACCATATTTGGCCTAATGAATAACCTCTGTTGACACAGTTGTTTATTGCCTAAGTCCTGATGTACTCCCTTTCCTGAGCTTCAGAACCACCACTTTTTTATTCTTCCTCTTTTTCCTTTACTGGCTGCTCTTTTGCTGGAGATTAGTCTCCTTTGCTGGGTCTTCCCCATCTTGCTAGGGCTTGAATGCCTCAGGGCTCAGTCTTTAAACGTTGTCTCTTTATTTCACTCACTTTATTTTCACCTAAATGTCATCTATCAGTCTCATGATTTCAAATGCATCAATGTCTCCTAAATTTGTATCTACCTTCCTGATCTCTCTTCTGAGCTCCAGACTCTAATATCCAGCTGACTCTTTGAAAGATCCCCTTAAGTGGCTAATATATTTACGTCTCACACTTACCAAGTCTAAAATGTAACTTGTGATCTTCCGGAATACACTTCCCCAAATCCGTCCCTTCCCACATCTTCCTCATCTCAATAATAAACACTACTCCATCCTTGCTCTTATGAAAGGCAAAAACCCTAGAGTTATCCTTGACTCCCCTCTTTCTCTCATGCCCCACATTCAGTTCATCAGGAAATTCTGCCAATGCTGCCCTTTGAATCATCCCACCCTGGCTTAAGCCTTCGTCATGCCTCACTTGTTTTCTATCAGTAACATTCATATGGGTTCCCTTGTCCCCATACTTGGTTTCATACTGGATTTGACACAGAGTGCCTGAGTGATACTTTTTAAAAACTAGGCCAGATCATATTTTCCTCTGTTTAGATTTTAATAGTGGCTTCTAATCTCTGCATGAAATCTAAATCCCTTGTTTTGACCATGACCATCCAAGCCCAACATGATCTGGCTCTCTGCTATCTCTCCAACCCATCTCCAGTCACATCTTCTTCCCATCTCTCCTCTCCCTCCCAGCTGCTGAGCCCCTCTCTCTCTGCCCCAGGTGGACTTGCCTCCTTGCAATTTTTGAGACACATCAAGCTGATTCCACATTAACAGCTTTGCACCTGGGGCTCCCTGCAATGCAGCGCTCTTCTACCGGATATCCACGTGGCTTACTCTATCATTTCCTTCCAGTCTTTTTCCAAATGTTATCTTATCAAAAGGCAGTCCTTTCTGTCCTATTTGAAAGTAGCACAAGCCCCCTCACCATCCCTCTCATTATCTATCCCCCTTAGTTTGCTTCATTATTTTCATTGAATTTATCCTCACCTGTGCACTGATTTTTTTTAGTTTATTTCCTGTCTCCCCTCACTAGGAGACAAAAATAAACAATATAACACCATGAGATCAGAAACTGAATTTGTTTGGCTCATTGCTCTAACCCCAATGTTAAAACATAACCTGGCACATCCCTGGCACTCAAAAAGTATTCGATGAGTTGAGTTGTAATGGACCATATATAACATGTATATTTATTTAAGAAATTTCAAGTTATGAAAAAGATAAAATTTTATAAAATGATAAAAGTGAGTTTATAATTAAGCAAAGTCTGTTGGTAGTTAATAATTCATTTATCAAATAATTTATGACTTTAGAGTAAAAAAAATACTGACATCGATTTTTAGCATGAAAAGAGCAGGGTTCAATTCTGACTCTACCTCTTACCAGCTAGTTAACACCTTTGGCAAGTTACTTATTTTCTTAGAGCCTCAGTTTTCTAATGTGTTAAAACAGATGAGAACATTGATCTTGGTTGTGAAAATTATTCATATTTATTAAAAGTTGGCATGGAATAGATGGTATTAGCAAGCAGCAGTAGTAGTGATAATAATAGTTTCTCCCTAAGTCACAGAGTAAGCAAGTGCTTCTCCTCTAGAAATTAAGCATTGCAAGAGTTTCAGCAAGACAGTTAAGTGGGCTTCCCTAGAATCTCTGCCTGGACTGAGACCTAAAATAAAGAGAAATGGTGAGGAGAGCAGCATGGCGCCAGGACCACTGAGGCCACTGCAATCCTGGAACCCTCTGTAGACATGAGCTTCATTCCAGGGTAGCCTTGGAGTCCCACTCTAGACCCCCCCCCCCAATTTGGAGAATTCTCAGGAGATCAGCTCACTCCCACAGTAATGCCAGAGTTGACTGAGATGGATTTGGAAATCTTCTACCACAGAGAGGATCTAAACCTCAGGGAGAGCAAGAACTGACTCAGTCCTCCAGAGCCTCTCTGGATTATACTTAGTGAACAATACTGACTGATTAAGTGAAATAGAGCATCTACACATGTGAAATAGTGCCTCTGCCATACATACCCAGAGTCATCAGGAAATGCTCCTTTCCCATAAATATCTAAGAACAAAATACGCACAATTCTTCTTAAAGTTAGTGCTTACCATTCCTTTATTTCATTTATCATCATTGTTTCCCATCTTGGTCCCTCTTTCTCTTCTTTTAAATTCTCACTCTACCAATAAAGACCAGAAGGCTTCAGCCCGGTACATCACCAATATATACCTTGTAGAAAGTGTCTTTTTCCTTTGTTAGACAGGTAGATGTATTGAAAGGTAATATGTAAAGTGAAGAAAAATAGAGATCCTTAGCTGATAGTCAGAAAGAAAATGCTCCTCGTTCTCCTGACCTTTTCTTTTCCCTGGAACAAAGTACCAGCCTTAGTCAATAAGTGTTGATCTGTTCTAAGGGAAAGGCCAGAGAAGTTCCAAGGTAACTATATAAAACTCTAACTGTTCAGGGAAAGAAGGCAGAGACATAGGTGATGTGGTTTGATTTGATTTTAGGGGTTTGGGTGTATTGGTGGGGAACCATTCATTTAGCAGAGCTCAAGGAACCATTTCATTGAGTACAAATAACCCTGGCAAGGGTCACAAAAACTCCCTGGAAGGGTTTACCACTGCCGCCTGCCACCCCAAAGCCAAATACTTTTTAAAAAACACAGACACACAACTGTGATTCTAGAGTTATGACTTACACATCGATGCTTCATCCAGTCATTTTACCTTCCTAAGCCAGTCACCAGAGGGCCAAAAATGTTCCAGCTCCAAGGCGATGTGTAATATGGCTTTAGGCTTCACAGGACTGCCCAGGATCACCCTTGTCCATGAGCCAGACCAAACTTTACCTGGCCAGAATCTCACAAGAATGAATGGTTTTTAAGAGAAGGTCACTGGCAGGACCTCAGGAAATGAGATCCCAAGACATGGAACTAATTGTCCAACAGAAGAGATTTCACACAGGGAAAGCGGTACTTCCTTGTCTGGCTAGTAGGATATGTGGAGGGAACAGAGCCCAGGAATGCTCAAATGTTTCTGAAAGTCCTTTATGTGGTTTGAGTTAGGTGAAAGAAGTTTTTGTCTCCGATCACTTAGGATTAAATAAATTTCTACATAAATTTCATTTCTTTTTTTTTTTCCTTCAAAGAGGTTTTGTATGTTTACTGGAACTTTGTTCCAAGAGAAAATAAAAGAAGCACATATGGAAAATTCACTGCAATTTTTTGGTGAAAAAGGGTAGCAGGAGCCTCTTTCATTAATGGATAGCATAAGTATTTATATGTTTGGTCATACCATATCCTATTAGGTACCTAAATGACAAATAGAAACCTAGTGTTTCATTGAGAATATCAAAGTTACTAATTAGATGGCAAGGTCCTTGAAAATAGGACACTCATCTTCTGGCTTTGTATAACTCTTCCATTGGTTACCACAATGCACGGGCATACTAGATACCCAGTATATCTTCCAGAAATAGACTGCCTAGTAGGTACATTAAATCAATGTATACAAAATCTTAAGTTCTCTTGACATGCTGATACCCAAAAGGAAAAACTCCTGTTCATTCTTTTTTTTTTTTTTTTATTCTACAAAGGTGTCTAGAGTACCCACTCCATGCCAGGCATTGTGGTTGAGGTAGGAGCTAAGATAAAAGCAGGGATGACACAATTTTTGCCTTGAAGAGTGTAGAGTCTGATGTGGGCAGGGGAGGGGGGTGCATAGTGAAGTGGGGAAGTAATATATATTCACCTGAAATTATAATTCAATGTAAGAAAGACTAGCTTAGAGATATCAAGAAAATGCTGAGGACTTCATAAAGCTTTTGCCTGAAGAAAATGGGAAAATCTTCATAAAGAAGTTAACTTAGCTCTTGAAAGAGTATTGAAAGCGTGTACATATTTAGCAAAAACTCTTTTATCTACTCTGTTTCCTTTCCACCAGTTTTATCCCCTATTTTCTTTTTTCAAATTGGCAAAGGAGAGCAAGGAAAGGCAGCATGCTGCATTGCACTTAAGAATTTGTCATGATCTGTTTGTAGGCTACCAGACACCAAATAGCTCAGGATGCTACCATTTTCTGCGACTTCTAATATATTAAAATTTTTGATAGACCAAAACAAAGTTCTCAAAACTGTGGACTATTTTCAAATATTTAACAAACTAATCTTTTAATGTAAAAATGCTATGCAATATAATTGCAATACTCATCACAAAATTATAAAACGTTGTTATAAGTACTTACCCATAGTATTCTCCAGATAATGAGGCCCAATAATCAGCACAAGTTCAATATTCAATGGATGAGTGTATTTATAACCTCATTAGAAGATTACCTAAAAGTTTAAATTTCACATACCTTTATGAATGTTGAGGTATCTAATCCATCATTGTGATAATTACAAGATTCACAGAAGAGACCTAGTGTGCAGTTTGAAGAAAATTACCTTAAAGCAGGGATTCAAGTATAAATATGATGCCAAATAATTCCAATAGAAAACTGAACTGAAATTTGCAAAGCTTTGGGTATTCAATGTTATCAACAAATGACTTAGGCCAGGAATATGGTATCAACGGAGAGGAGGCATGCTGAGTAGAACATACTAGATTAGTATATAGTATGCTTGATTGGTAGTACAACAGCTTCTTAACATTAGCAAAGAGAGTTTAGGTGCATACAAATAATACAGTATCAGCAATTTGTATACAATATCATACTTGTATACTCTGTTAAAACAATAGGAAAGAAATGGAGAATAAATGGTACAGTATGTACTATTCCCAAAGATCTTACAAGACTCCTAATGATAATATCTCTCCAGGAGATAGAATAGACCTCATCAAATCTGAGTACTGCAAGGAGTAATGTCTACTCTCTAAAGGAAAAGATTCGTATCACTAAACTTATTTCTCATTTAAGATAGAGTCTTTACAAAGCCTTGCTCTTCTGGGGATAAACAATATCGTCTTCCAGAAGCACATTTGACTTAAAAAAAAATCTCTTTCTAACTTGCTATTGGTCAATTCACCAGTCTTTTGCAATGAGAAAATGTATTAGTTTTTATTTCTGTGTAAAAAATTATCCCAAAGCAGTGGTTTAAAATAATACACATTTACTATATCACAGTTTCTTTGGACCAGGACTCCAGGCATGGTTAAACTGAGTGCCTTCTGGTTTAAGGTCTTTCACGAGGTTGCAGTCAAGGTGTCAGCAGTGGCTGCCATCATTTCAGGGCTCCACTGGGGAGGGATCCACTTCCAATCTCACTCACATGGCTGTGTTGGCAGGCATCAGGTTCTCTCTGGCTGTTGGCTAGAGACATTGCCACACAGGCCTCTCCTTTGCCCAGCTCACATTATGGCAGCTGGCATCTTTGAGAGAGGGCTGGAAGGGGTGGGTGTAGGCCTGAGACTGAAGTCACAGTCTTTCACAGTCACCTAATCATTCATCACTTTTGCAGTATTCTATTTGTTAGACATGGTAGCCAGCCTGCCCTCAAGGAGAGGGGATTATACAAGGTCATGAATACCAGGAGGTGAGGGTCACTGGGGGCCCTCTTAGAGGCTGCCTATCTACTACAAAGAAGTAGAAGTAAAATATGAATGATATTCTGACTTATTAGATTAACACATAAACAGACCTTCTGAATTTCTCCATAACTCTCCATCTGGATAGACTGTTCCCCTCTCCCTCCAAGTTATATGAACTGTTGACATACACAGTAGTTTGAAGAGGAGGCTGGTCTCTCCATCATGTCATCTGAAAGATGGGACATTTCAAATTAAATCCATGTATTAACACACTTACCTAAAGACACGTGTACAAACAAATTATACTTCTAAATGCAATTACAAAAAAGTAAAAAAAAATGCTAGACTTGTGCTTCTCATGCTTACACCATTCTCTAAAGACTATTAAATGAACTGCTGAAGAATGTGCACCATGGTGAAAAGGAAACTTCATTTTTCACAGTTCTTGGCCTCCCTGTGTTTATGTCTGCAACCTAAACACTGAGCAATGTCAAGTTGTTCCTTCTTGCTTCCTCTTTAATAAACATAGAAGGGTGTAAAAATGAATATATTTTTCTCAGTTTTATCATGTTTGCCTATTCATGTCCCTTCTATTACTCCTCCCTGTCTGCTGATGCATTCACCTCAGTAAAGTTCAAAGAAATTGAGCTTCTATTGTTCCACTTGAGGCAGTTTTAGAAAAATGACCTTGCTTTCTGTGCAAGGTTGTTTTCAATGGTAACAATGATTTTATTAGTAAGTAGTAAATTCCTCAGTGATAACTTGACACCTGGAAAGTTTCAACTTTTAAACTCTCACTATAAGCCAATGCACCAAAAGGAATTTTAGATCCTTTAACAATAGTAAAAGATACTTTTTCACCTGCTTCTAACTCAAACATAGTTTAACATATTTGCATCATTTTTTTCCCAAAAGAAATACACTTTTGGATACAACTCAGATGTACACAATTTCTGCCAAAAGGATAGTTTTCCACACTATTTCACACAGATTAAAATAGGGTCTGAATGGTCTTGAACACATTTTAAGTACTCTATACTCCCATATTTTCTAATTCTAAATTCTGAGTTTTATTTGCCTGCTAGACATACCTGATGGATGCCCCACGAGTATCTCAAACCCAAGATATTTCAAAATGAACTCATCCTCCTTCCCCAAAATATCACCTCATAGAGCTATATATGGATAATTAGCAATTCTTTCATAATCCCAACTCCCTTAATTTACAGGGGAAGTTCAGAGAGACCCAGAGAATTTAGATGACTTGTTCAGTGTATCTGGGATTAGAGACCAGCTAGTGTCTCCTACTTCTTCATCCTTCATTCTTTTAATTCTTCTGTTTTTATTAATGGCACCATTAAAGGCTCCTACTTGTCTCAAGCCATCAAAGTCAAATTTAGCTCCTCCCCATTCCCATAACCACTCACTTGCCAAGTCTTGCTACTCACATCTGGATGCTGCTTTTATTCCTCTGCCACCATATCATTTAAGTCTTTATCTTATCTGACACTATTGAAACTGTCTTCTGATTAGTTACCTTGACCTCCATCCAGTCTTTACCCACTATAGTCTACTCCAGATGACAATTAGAGTGATATCTTCCTTAAACACAGTTTTGATCATGTCATGGAAGAGTTCTAAAACCTTGACTGTCTCTCCATTGTCAACAAAATAAAACACATTCTCTACCTCCTAGCATTCTGGGCTCTCCATAGTCTAACTCCTAAGAACATTCTCAACCATACCTTCTATATTTCAGTAGCACATTCTTCTCTGGCCAAACTGGTACATTCTATTTACAGAAAATACCTCATACTCCTTCATTTGTGTTCAAATCATTTCTTCTGCCTTAAATATGACCTCTTTTTAATGTGGTGATATCTTGTCCATCAACCCAAATAATGTGAGAATTGCTTTATCTGAAACTTCTGGCATTGTTTCTCCCTTACTTGTGGCTCTTATGTTCCTTCTAACTTTAGAGGTCTATAACTGTAACATCTATTTATTTATCTATTGAAGTATTATTGATTTACAATATTATGTTAGTTTCAGGTGTACAGCATAATGATTCAATATTTCTATAGATTATACTCCATTTAAAGTTATTACAAAATAATGACTATATTTCCCTGTGCTGTACAATATGTCCTTGTTGCTTCTTAATTTGATACACAGTGGTTTGTATCTCTTAATCCCCTACCCTTATCTTGGCCCCCCACACTGGTAAGCACTAGTTTGTTCTCTATATCTGTGATTCTGTTTTGTTATATTCATTCATTTTATTTTTTAGATTCCACATATAAGTGATAACATGAGTATTTATCTTTCTTTGTCTGACTTAATTCACTAAGCATAATACCATCTAAGTCCATCCATGTTGCTGCAAATAGCAGAATTTTGTTCTTTTTCATGGCTGAGTAATATTCCAGTGTGTGTGTGTGTGTGTGTGTGTGTGTACTGCATCTTCTTCACCATTCATCATTGGTAAATACCTAGATTGCTTCCATATCTTGGCAGTTGTAAACATTGCTGCTATGAACATTGGGGTGCGTGTATCTTTTCAAATTCATGTGTTCAATTTTCTAGGTATATTCATAAGAGTGGAATTGCAGAATCATATGGTAATTCTATTTTTAGTTTTTTGAGAAACCTCCATACTGTTTTCCATAGTGGCTCCATCAATTTACCTTCCCAAAAACAGTGTATAAGAATCTGCTTTTCTCCACATCTTTGCCAATATTTGCTATTTGTAGACTTTTTGATGATAACCATTTTGACAGGTGTGAGGTGATATCTCTTTATGGGTTTGATTTGCATTTTTCTGATGTTGTGCAATGTTGAGCATCTTTACGTGTGCCTGTTGGGTCATCTGTATACCTTCTTTGGAAAAATGTCTATTCACTTCTCCTGCTCATTTTTTAACTGGGTTTTGTGTTTTTTGGATGTTGAGTTGTATGAGCTGTTTATATATTTTGGATATGAACCCCTTATTAGTCATATCATTTGCAAATGTTTTCTCCCATTCAGTAGGCTGTCTTTTTGTTTTGTCAATAATCACCTTTGCTGTGCAAACAATTTTAAGTTTAACTAGGTACCATTTGTTTATTTTTGCTTTTGTTTCTTTTGCATTAGAAGACAGCTACAAAAAATATTGCTATTATTTATGTCAAAGAGTGTACTGCCTATATTCTCTCCCAGGAGTTTTATGGTTTCAGGCCTAATCCATTTTGAGTTTATTTTTGTATACAGTGTTAGAAAATGTTTTAATTTCATTCTTTGACATGTAGCTGTCCAGTTTTCCCAGCACTACTTATTGAAGAGACTGTCTTTTCTCCATTGTATATTCTTGCCTCCTTTATCATAGATTAGTTAACCACAGGTGAGTGGGTTTATCTCTGGGCTGTCTTTTCTGTTCCAATGATCTATGTGTCTATTTTTGTGCCAGTACCATGCTGTTTTGATTACTGTAGTATCAAATACTACAATACTGTAGTATTATTTTGTAGTATAATCTGCAGTCAGGGAGCATGATACCTCCAACTTTATTATTTTTTCTCAAGATTGCTTTGGTAATTCAGGGTCTTTTGTGGTTCCATATAAATTTTAGGATTATTTTTTCTAGTTCTGTGAAGAATGTCATGGGTATTTTGATAGGGATTGCATTAAATCTATAGATTGCTTTGGGTACTATGGATATTTTAGCAATATTATTTCTTCCAATCAATGAACATGGCATATATTTCCATTTCCTTGTATTATCTTCACTTTCCTTCATCAGTGTTTTACAGTTTTCAGAATATAGGCCTTCCACCTCCTTCATTAAGTTTATTCCTAGGTATTTTATTCTTTTTGATGTGATTTTTTAACAGGTTTTTTTTTTTTTTTTGCTTTCTCCATCTGATAGTTCATTATTAGTACATAGAAAAGCAACAGATTTCTGTATATTAATCTTGTATCCTGAAACATTTCTAAATTCATTTATTCTAATTATTTTAGTGGAGATTTTTGGGTTTTCTATATATAGTATCATGCCATCTGCAAATAGTGACAGTTTTACTTCTTCCCTTCTAATTTGGATGCTTTTTATTTCCTGTTCTTATCTGATTGCTCTAAGACTTTGAACACTATGTTAAATAGAAGTGGTAAGAGTGGACATCCTTGTCTTGTTGCTGAATTTAGAGGAAAGGCTTTCAGTTTTTCACTATTGAATATTATGTTGGCTGTGTATTTGTCATAAGTGTCCTTTTCTTTGTTGAGGTATGTTCCCTCTATTCCCACTTTGATGAGAGTTTTTATCATGAATGGATGTTGAATTTTGTCAAATTCTTTTTCTGTTCTATTGAGATGACCATGTGATTTTTATCCTCCTTTTGTTGATGTGATGTTATCATACCGATTCATGATCAGATATTGAACCATCCTTGCATCCCTGGACTATCCCTCCTGATCATGATATATTATTCTTTTTATATATTGTTAGATCTGATTTGCTAATATTTTGTTGAGGAGTTTTGCATCTATATTCATCAGAGATATTGGCCTGTAATTTTTTTTTTTTGTAGTGTCTTTCTGGTTTTGGTATCTGGGTAATGGTGGCCTGTTAGAATAAATTTTGGAGTATTACCTCCCGTTCAATTTTTGAAATAGTTTGAGAAGGATAGGTATTAACCCTTTGTTATATGTTTGGTAGAATTCCCCTGTGAAGACATCAGTCCAGGAATTTTGTTTGATGGAAATTTTTGATTACAAATTCAGTTTCGCTACTAGTGATTGGTATGTTCAGATTGTCTATTTCTTCCTGATTCAGGCTTCAGAGGTTGCATGTTTCTAGAAATTTGTCTATTTCTTCTAGATTGTCCAATTTGTTGGCATATACCTGTTTGTAGTATTTTCATGTGATTTATCTTTTCAGAAAAACGGCTGAGTTTCATTGATCTTTTCTATTCTTTTTTTAAATCTCTATTTCTTCTCTGATTTTTATTATTTCCTTTCTTCTGCTGACTTTGGTATTTGTTTGTTGTTATTTTTTGTAATTCCTTTAGATGGTAGGTTAGGTTGTTTATGTGAGATTTTTCTTGTTTCTTGAGGTACGCCTGTATCACTCTAAACTTTCCTCTTAGAACTGCTTTTGCTGCATCTATAAATTTTGGAGTGTTTTGTTTCCATTTTCATTTGTCTCCAGGTATTTTCTGATTTCCTCATTCTTTAATTTCCTCATTGACCCATCTTTTTTTAAGTAGCATTTTGTTTATTTTCCATGTATTTGGTTTTTTCCCATTTTTTTCCTGTAATTTATTTCTAGTTTCATGCTGTTGTGATCAGAAAAAAATGCTTGATATAATTTCTGTCCTCTTAAATTTGTTGAGAATTTTTTGTGCTCTAGCATATGATCTGTCCTGGAAAACATTCCATGTGTACTTGAAAAGAATATGTATTCTGCAGTTTTTGTATGGAATGTTCAATAAATATCTATTAAGTCCACTTGGTCTAATGTGTCATATAAGACCACTGTTTCCTTGTAGATTTTGTCAGGATGATCTGTCCACTGATGTCAGTGGGGTGTTAAAATCCCCTACTATTATTGTCTTATTGTCACTTTCTCCCTTTGTGTCTGTTAATGTTTGCTTTATATATTGAGGTGCTCCTGTATTAGGTGCATATATGTTAGTGGGTGTAATAATTCTCTTCTTGTATTGATCCATTTATCATGATATAATTTCTTTCTTTGTCTTTCATTATAGCCTTTGTTTTAAAGTCTATTTTGTCTGATATGAGTATTACTACCACCACTTTTTTATCCTTTCTGTTTGCATGTAATATATTTTTTCATCCTCTTACTTTCAGTCTGCGTGTATCTTTAGCTCTGAAGTGAGTCTCTTGTAAGCGGCATATAGATGGGTTTTGTTTCTTTATCCGATCAACCACCCTATGTCTTTTGATTGGAGCATTTAGTCTATTCACATTTAAAGATATTATTGATAGATATGTACTTACTGTCATTTTGTTACTTGTTTTCTCATTGTTTTTGTAGCTCTTCTCTGGTCTTTTTCTCTTTTAGTTTCTTCCCTTGTGCTTTATGATTTTCTTTAGTGGTATGCTTGTGTTCCTTTCTCTCTGGTTTTAGTGAATCTATTTTTTGTTCTTGATTTGTGGTTAACATGGGGCTCCTATATGTTGACCAGTGATGATATCTACTTATTTTAAACTGGTAGTCATTTATAAGTTCAAACACATTCTTTTAAAAAAATCTACAATTTTTTACTACCCTCCCCCACATTTTTTTAAAAATTATTATATCACGTGTGCTCCCCTCCTACCATCTTGTGGTTTCTTCTTTGTGTCTTTGATGTAGAATATCTTTTTTGGTAGATTCCAGTCTTTTTTTATCAATAGTTGTTCAGCAGTTCGTTGTGATTTTGGTGTGCTCATGACAGAAGGCAAGATCAAGGTCTTCCTACTCTGTCATCTTGTCTCCCTTCTCCACATTTTGCGTTTTTTTTTTTTTAATTGGGATACGGTTGGTTTACAATGTTGTGTTAGTTTCTGCTGAAGCAGTGAAGTGAATCAGCTATATTTATACATATATCCCCTCTTTTTTGGATTTCCTTCCCATTTGGGTCACCACAGAGCATTGAGTAGAGTTCCCTGTGCTATACAGCATGTTCTTATTAATTATCTACTTTATACATAGTAGTGTACATATGTCAATCCCAGTGTCCCAATTCATCCCATCCCCCTTCCCCCCTTGGTGTCCATACATTTGTTCTCTACATCTGTGTCTCTATTTCTGCTTTGCAAATAGATTCATCTGTACCATTTTTCTAGATTTCACATATATGCGTTAATATAGCATATTTGTTTTCTCTTTCTGACATACTTCACTCTGTATTACAGTCTCTAGGTCCATCCACATCTCTGCAAATGACACAATTTTGTTCCTTTTTTATGGCTGAGTAATAGTCCATTGTATATATGTACCACATCTTCTTTATCCATTCCTCTGTTGATGGACATTTAGATTGCTTCCATGTCCTGGCTATTGTAAATAGTGCTGCAGTGAACATTGGAGTGCATGTGTCTTTTTGAATTATAGAATGGGATAAAATCTTTGCAAACAAAGCAACTGACATGGGATTAATCTCCAAAATATACAAACAGCTCATGCAGCTCAATATCAAAAAAACAAACAACCCAGTCAAAAAATGGACAGAAGACCTAAATAGACATTTCTCCAAAGAAGACATACAGATGGCCAAGAAGCACATGAAAAGATGCTCAACATCACTAATTATTAGAGAAATGCAAATCAGAACTACAATGAGGTATCACCTCACACTGTCAAAATGGCCATCATCAAAAAAATCTACAAACAATAATTGCTGGAGAGGGTGTGGAGAAAAGGAAACCCTCTTGCACTGTTGGGAATGTAAATTGATACAGCCACTATGGAGAACAGTATGGAGGTTCCTTAAAAACTAAAAATAGAACTACCATATGACCCAGCAATCCCACTACTGGGCATATACCCTGAGAAAAGTACATTTTGTTTTTTTGATGTCATATTTTACACCTTCATGTTTATCCCTTCACTGTTTATTGTAGTTATAGTTGATTTTACAATTGTTTGTCTTTTAATCTTCATACTTGCTTACTTAAGTGGTTGATCCTCAGCCTTTACTATATATTTGGCCTTACTAGTGGGATTTTTCCTTTCCTATGGCTATTTACCTCTTGCTGTAACCTTTTCTTTACCACTTATTTAAGACCCTTCAACATTTCTTTTAGGGTAGACTTAGTATTGATGAACTCTTAATTTTTACTTGTCTGATAAGGTTTTTTATTTCTCCTTCAATTCTTAATTATAATCTTGCTAGGTAGAGTATCCTAGGTTGCAGATTTTTCCCTTTCAGTGTTTTAAATATATCATGCCTCTCCCTCTGGCCTACAAAGTTTCTGCAGAAAAATCAGCAGATAGCCTGATAGGGATTCCTTTGTATGTGACTCTGTTTTTCTCTTACTGCATTTAGGATTCTCTCTTTAACTTGTCATTTTAATTATGATAAGTCTTTCTGTGGGGCTGTTTGGATTCATCTTGTTTGGGACCCTCTGTGTTTCCTGTACCTGGATATCTGTTTCCTTCTTCATGTTTGGGAAGCTTTCAGCCATAATTTCATCAAATGCATTTTCAACTTTTTTCTCTCTCTCTTCTCCTTCTGGGACCCCTAAAGCGTAGATACTTGGTGTTGTCCTACAGCTTCCTTAAACTGTTCCCATTCTTTAAAACTTGTTTTTCTTTTTGCTGTTCTGATTGGGTGAGTTCCATTATTCTATCTTCCGATCACTTATGCATTCTTCTGTATCACCTAGTCTGTTGCTAATTCCTCCTTGTGTGTTTTTCATTTCAATTATGAAATTGTTCAGTTCTGATTGGTTCTGTTGTATATTTTCTAGTTCCTTGTTAAAATTCTCACAGTGTTCATCTATTCTTTTTCCTAATTCAGTTAGAATTTTTTATTGCTAATGCTTTTAACTCTTTATCTGGTGAATTGTTTATTTCTGTTTCATTAGTTGTTTTTTCAGGGGTTTTCTCTTGTTCTTTCAATTGAAACAAATGCCTCTGCCTTCTCATTTTGCTTAACTTTCTCTATGTCTGTGTAATTAGGTGAAACAGTTACCTATTCTGATATTAAAGGGGTACTCTTATGTGGGAGCTTCCCTATACTGTCTGCATGTGCCCAGTGGCTTTGGCAGGAGTGCAGGATCTGATGTGAGCTCAAGTCACATTTTTCCCCAGGGTGTGCTGGCAGCCGTCATCTTGGTAGGAGGTAGGGCTGAAGCTGGAGGGGCTAGAGCAGGAGCCAGGAATGAACTGAGGCTTCTCCTCTACTCAGTGGCCAACACTACTTTGTTGGGGGTGGGGGTGGGTCTTCAGTTGCTGGAGCAGAAGCC
This sequence comes from Balaenoptera musculus, assembly GCF_009873245.2. NCBI lineage: Eukaryota > Metazoa > Chordata > Mammalia > Artiodactyla > Balaenopteridae > Balaenoptera > Balaenoptera musculus. The sequence goes on from NC_045788.1 coordinate 98,162,171, forward strand.
TTGAGGGTCATGTCTGAGGTGGATCCATCCCCTCTAAGTGTGTGCTCTCCCCCTCCCAACAACAGCTCCCTCACCCCAGAGGGGAGCAGTGCTGGAGCAAGAGGCACTGTAGCGGGTGCTTGACATGGGTCTGAGCATGAGCTGAGGTGGCCCAGGACTCAGTCAGGGTCCCAGATCGCTTCTGATGTGCTGCCTCCATAAGCACCAGTAATGACTGTCCCCGCCCCATTTGTAAGTTGTTCCAGGTCTGGGCTGGCACAATCCTTCACAACTGAGCCCTACCCTCAGCCACAGCAGCCCTCACCCTAATATGGAGCTGCACCTCAGATCAAGTGGGGCCTGAGTGGGCACTCAGTATGTGTCTGGGTTGGGGGGAGGTCCTGGTGACAGTCAGGGTCCAGGACTGCTCTCGATGTGCTGCCTCCATAAGTGCCAGTAATGGCTGCCCTCACCCCATTCAGGTGCTGTTCTGGGTTCGGGCTGGCATGGTCCCTCACAACTGAGCACTCCCCTCAGCTGTGACAGCCCTCACCCTCATGTGGATACATGGTGAAGCAAGCAGGGAGGACCAGGCACTCACCTCAGGTTGGGGTGCACTAGAGCGGTTGCAGGTAACCGGCCAGAGCCCTGTGCAGTTTCAGTCTGTTTTTTCTGCCTTGTTTTTTTTTTAATTAATTTTTATTAGAGAATAGTTGACTTACACTGTTAGTTTCTACTGTACAGCAATGTGAATCAGTTAAACATATACATATATCCACTCTTTTTTAGATTCTTTCCCCACATAGGTCATTACAGAGTCTTGAGTAGAGTCCCCTGTGCTACACAGTAGGTTCTTAGTAGTTATCTGTTTTACATATATTAGTGTGTATATGTCAATCCCAGTCTCTCAATTTATCCCTCCCCCCCTTACCCCCTGGTAACCATAAATTTGTTTTCTACATCTGTAACTCTATTTCTGTTTTGTAGATAAGTTCATTTGTACCCTTTTTTTAGATTCCACATATAAGCGATATCATATGATATTTGCCTTTCTCTGTCTGACTTACTTCACTCAGTATGACAATCTCTAGAGTAAGTGTGTGCACACTTCATGAACAGAGTCTGGGTTTCTTACAGGCCTCCTCTTAGTCCCACTGATTTTCTAACCAGCTAAGGGGACTCGTCTTCCCAGTGTCAGACCCCAGTGATGTGGCTCAAACTGCTCACTCCCCAAGGAGGATCCCTGCCTGTGTAATCTCTCCCCTCTCTTCTGTGTCCCCACCCAGGGGCACAGGTCCCAACCTGATCACTTCTCTTCCCTATCTACCCAGTTCTGTATGGATCTTTCTTACAGCTTTGGTTGTACAAGAGTCTTTCTGCCAGTCTTCAGTTAGTTTTCAGTGATAATTGTTCCACATGTAGATGTATTTTTGATGTGTTCATGAGGGTAAGTGAGTTAGTTCTTCATCCTCCTACTCTGCCCTCTTGGTCTCTTCCCCGCTACAGCTACTCCTTTAAACTTTGCTATATTATAAGCTTCATAAGAACAGTGACTTGTTATTTATCTGTGTGCTCCCTCTGTGTGACTAAAGTGGTTCCTATCGCTAACAGGACTCCGTAAAGTTTTATTGGATTTATAAACTCAGCCTACCAATGGAATGAAATCTTTCAAGACAGATGGCTATCAATTACTTTTTCAATCTCCTCCATTAGAAGTGCTATAAACTTCTTATACAGCCTTCTTAAAAGCCTTTTGTGAAGGCAGTTACTCTTTCAGTTGCCTCTATCTTATTCGTGGCTTTACCCAGGAGAAGGGGATGAGGCTGAGGTTTGCAGATGGGTAGACAAGGCTGGTGGTGTTACAGGACTAGGACACTTAAGTACTTTCCCCCACTTAATCTTGTCATGTTAACTCACATCAAGGGTAGCACTTAAGGTGAAGTGCTAAGTAGCTGTTTATTTTCTGTAGGTTTGGGGCTGAGTTTTACCATCAGCTGGCTGGTATGCTTCTCCTACATTTAACAGTCAACCTCTCAGCATTTAACCAGAGCTTTCAATCATTAGAACAGCCCTTCTTGGGTCCGTATTCAGCTTTGACCCCACCACGTAATCCACCGTTCCAAAGGAGTAGTTTTGTTCCATAAAATCTAATTGTCTCTTCTCATCCTCAGTGCACGTAGAGAGTACTCAATCACCAATTTTTAAATCTTTTATGTTTTGCTCTTCAATCCACAAATAATCATTTCTTTTATCATTCCTTTTATTTCCCAAATCTTTCATAAACTTCTGAAGATGAAACAGTAGAAACTGTCACATATGCATTTCTTATGATAAAAAATATTTTAGATATTCTTCTTGGAGGCCAAGAATTATATCTTGTCAATAGCATTTCATGGGCAGGTCATCCAGCCAAGCCACAAGCAAGTCTTTCCTCATAGGTTTCACCCCATTACATTTGGATTTATTCAAAGTAGAATAAATGAGGTTGAACTGTCCAAAATGTCATATGAGCCAGTGGGAAGAAAAGAAATGCATCTCAAATTAGCACAATTATCCAAATTCAAGCATGGCTTTAACTTCTATTTTAGTAGTGTGTTATATTGTTGGTCACCCTATACTGCTAAATATATTTTGTTTGTCTTGATCTTTGAAGCATTACTGGAAACTATCCCACAATGATTAGATGCATTATGAATACATAGCTAACTTCAGCTGGGCTCCAGCACTGCTCAACAACTCCTTTTATTTTTAAATTACCACTGTATTGAATTACCTACATATAACACCTGTTCCAAATGTTTTACATACTCTCAGGGCCTCCATGTAGTCTTCACCTCCTATATTTATAAATCAAGTTACTTCACTGTTTACTTAACTGTGAGGCTCCAAACTTTAATATAAATGCTCTTAAACTATAACTTTAATAGGAATCTCCTCAAATTTTCTTTGCATGATTAATGCTGTTCACAAATATTCAGTTCCCTCTCCTTCACGTCACCTGCTAGGAGTGTACTTTCCCGCCCTCTTTAAAGTTAAGCATGGTCGTGTGAATGACTTTCACCAGTGAAATATGAATGGGTCACTTCCAGATGAAAGCTTTAAGAGTGAGTAGATGATTTGACACGTTCCCTTTTCCTCAGCCAGAGCTCTTGGCACAGCTCCAGATTCTGGCTCTTCTGTTATGCTGAGTCTTAAGGTAGAGGTAGGTGTGGAACAGAGCCACAGCCTATGCACGTGAACATGAATCATGAGCAAGAAATAAGCATTCATGGTATTGATCTACCGAAATTTGGGGGTTGTTTGTTACCTTAACAAAAACTTAGTCTCAGAGTGATACCAGGGATAATAGAGCAGGGAACTCCAAAAATTTATCCCTCCTCAAAAGCAGTGAATAAATTGGCAAGGACTGTCAGAATCAACATTATCAGAACTCTGGAAACTATAGCCACCAGATGAGTGTTTAATCAAGAGAAAATTATCTGAGTGTCAATAAGAGAGCTTTGTGGCATTTTAACTTACCCTGTCCCCATTCCCCACTCCCCAGCTCAGAGGCAGCCTTGGAGACAATAAGCTACATTCTTCACACAGGTTCCTGGTACCAGGGGGAGCAGAACAGAACTTATTCTCAAACAATTTTGGCTGTTTGTCTTGACCTATCTGGTGGCTCTCTGAAGGACCAGCTCAAAGGGCTTGCTTTTATTTTGCCTAACTCAGAAAAATCCGCAAGCTGAGGTGGCTGCTCAGGGGGCATTTGTCAAAACCTTTTATTTATTTTTTATTTATTTTTATTTATTTTATCTATTTTTGGCTGTGTCAGGTCTTAGTTGCAGCACACGGGATCTTCGTTGAGGCATGTGAGATCTTTCGTTGTGGCGTGCGGGCTCTTTGTTGTGGTGTGCAGGCTTCTCTCTAGCTGTGGCGTGCTGGTTTTCTCTTCTCTAGTTGCAGTGCACGGGCTCCAGGGCACGTGGGCTCTGTAGTTGTGGCGCACGGGTTCCAGAGCACGTGGGCTCTGTAGTTTGCGGCACGCGGGCTCTAGTTGAGGCGCGTGAGCTCAGCAGTTGCCGTGCACGGGCTTAGTTGCCCTGTGGCACGTGGGATCTTAGTTCCCTGACCAGGGATCGAACCCACATCCCCTGCATTGTAAGACAGATTCTTTACCACTGGACCACCAGGGAAGTCCCTCAAAACCCTTTAAAGGCAAATGAATTAGCAGCTGCCATGTGGGGCAAGAAGTAACAGGGCAAATAATAGACAAACCGAAAAGCATGGCAGAAAACGCTGGGTAATAAGACAATTGGTAGAAGAAAGACATTTTAAAAATTCTAAATAAATGAAATGATACCCTGTGTTTATGGAGTGGAAGACTTAATGTCATTAAGGTGACAATTCTCCCCAAATTGATCTACAGATTCTATGCAATCCCTATCAAAATTCAAATTCCCGGGACTTCCTGGTGGCACAGTTGTTAAGAATCTGCCTGCCAATGCAGGGACACGGGTTTGAGCCCTGGTCTGGGAAGACCCCACATGCCGCGGAGCAGCTAAGCCCGTGCACCACAACTACTAAGCCTGCACTGTAGAGCCTGCGAGCCACAACTATTGAGCCCACGCACCACAACTACTGAAGCCCGCATGCCTAGAGCCCGTGCTTCACATCAAGAGAAGCCACCACAATGAGAAACCCACGAACCGCAACAGAGTAGCCTCCGCTTGCCGCAACTAGAGGAAGCCTGTGCACAGCCAAAGACACAACGCAGCCTTTACTCTATCCTGGGAAATTGTCAGTTTTTGATAATTTTTATTGGGCAAATAATATATCAATAAATAATACATCAGTAAATGAATGAGTGCATGAAATAAAAGTGGAGAAAGTGTATTAAATAAAATCACAGTTTTCTTCTTCGATTGGTTATTTATATAGCTATTCCAAAGGTCAGTCTAACAATTTTTACCTCCCAAATAAACACACAATGCTCATCATTATTTATGCACTAATATGGAGGAATCCCTCTAGATACAAACAGTTTCTCCTCCCTTCTTATAACTTCCTCAGAGAAAAGTTGGAAATCCATAAAATTATGCTGTCGCATTCCTCTAGGTATCTCACTTTTGTAAAAGTATAGGTCTCCGAATTCCAGAAAGCCTGTACTCACAGCTCTTCCTAGCAAATGAATTGCTTGCAGAAATAAAAGCAGAATGATTTTTTCAATAGCATAAATTTGGAAACATAACAACCAGTTGTCGAAGTATCTATTGAAAGGAGGTCTGTTATTTCTTCAGCAGTTTTAATGCAGGTGGTATCATTTGAAGTTAATAAAATTGTTGGAGCTGGTACACTTATTATTGGTTGGTAATTTGTTCATGATCATAAATCAATGACAACCAATCAAACTTATGAGATCTGAAAGATCTTTTATACTAGAATGTTGTTTTTAATGATCCATTAAAAAATTACATTGTTTATTTGCCTAAAGGGAGTGTTTATTAAAATCCAAAACCTACTGAATTTGTAAGACTTGGCAAGACACTGTCTTACCCTAGCACCCTAAAGAGGGGCATCTTGTCAACATAGTTCTGGATGCAGTGTTACTCAAAACACAAATAACCCATTATTCTAGTTCATTTGTCATTATATTTGTTAAAATATGTTTGTACGTTTAAATATGTACCATTGGCAATGTATTCAAGTAAAAGGAAGTGTAAATGAAAATGCATTGTTTGGAATACTAAGGCAAGCAGCAGTGTGGAGTTCAGACTTGGATAGAACTGGGTTCATATTCCTAGTTCAACCACTGACTGAAGTGAAATTTACTTAACTTCTCTGAGCATCAGCTTCTCATATGTAAACTAGAGATAACAATGCTTGCTCCCTAGAGTGGTAGAAGAATAAATGAAATTATGTTTATAAATGTTTGGCACATACTAGACACTCCAAGCATGGTAGTAATTATTATTTTGTCTCTCGCCAACTTTGCCTTTCTTTATGCCTTGCCAACATGTACAGAGACTTTGCTAGATTTTCCCATACACCCTTTTCTTTAAACCAAACTTCAGTCTCCTAAGAGAGACACAGGATGCAAAGTGAGTGAATTCAACAACTTGTTTGACATTTATTGGGATTTGACACCGGCAACCGCTTGTGACAGCAGTCCTAATGCTCAGAGAATACTGACTGCTGGACTGAGAATGAGCCACGTCCAACATGGCATCAAGAAAAGGGAAGTGAGTTTCAGGCGAGGCTGTCTTGCTTTTCCAGCTGGCTGGTCATCAGCAATTCTTACCTGCTGGAGTGGTAAATAGGGGAAAAGGTAAAATCATTATGGTCAATATGGCTCAATTCCAAGGAAAAACAGAAAAGCTAGTTTCTTTTTTAAATTTATTTATTCTAGAAGGAAACATAAAATAAGGCTTTGTTTTTGCTTTACTGAATGAAGCCTAGTGTACTGCCTGACTCTGGCTCTGGGATGTTACATTTTGTTCACAGGAGCCCTGAAGGAAAGCAGAACTCATTCCTTTCCATGGGTACACCTTCCTGTTTAAGGCAAAAACAATTAATAATTGTCAAATACCTCAACTGTAAGATTAACTTAGGAAACCAAACTGTTTCTATACTTAAATTTAGTCACTGCTTGTTTGAATGTGTGCATGTGTGTTTGTGTGTGTGTGTGTTTGCCCACATTGTTTCAAATAAGTTAAAAAAGAAAATGTGATTTTTCCATGTTAATTTTCCATATTAATTTTTCCATATTAATTTTTTATATTAATTTTTTAATTAATTTTTTCCATATTAATTCTTTCTGGTATTTTCTAAAGAAAGACCCAATTAACTATTGCATTTCATGGGAAGTGTACCATGAAAGGCTTATTATTAAGAGCTCTTTCTGCCTGAGAGAAATATTTTTACCACATACACAGTAGAAAAAATTTAACTCTAGAAAATAATGATTACAATAAATGCATATCCTGACTTATCAAGACTTGCTATCTACAAAGGGATTTGCTAGAGACAAAACGATGAACAATTAATATATATAATAGATAATCAACAAAGAACTACTGTATAGCACAGGGAACTCTACTCAATGTTCTATAATAACCTATATGGGAAAAGAATCTGAAAAAGAATGGATACATGTATATGTATAACAGAATCACTTTGCTGTACAACCTGAAACTAACAGAACATTGTAAATCAACTATACTCCAATATAAAATAAAAAGTTTAAAAAATAAAATAAAAATGAATAAATAAATAAATAATTTTAAAAAAAGTAACCAAAGTTCTACTTTGAGACTTGACTTGACCCTGAATCCTGGTCTACTTCACTCAGAAATCTCAGGATATGACCCTACTTAGCTCTGAGATGATCCGATGAAGAAAGGAAAAAGTGAAGATATAATTTACCACATTTACATTCTAAGAGAAGAAAATCAGCAGTTTCAGGAAAAACAATTAAAATTCAATATCCAGTCATGATAAAAAATAAATTCTTAACAAGCTAGGTCCAGAAGGAAACGTTCTTAAATGACAAGGAATATCTGCAAAAAGCCTCCTGCCAACATCACAGATGAAATGTTGAAAGTATGTCCTTGAGTATCAGTGACAAACCAAGAATACCTATTGTCCCACTCCCTTCAGCATGGTACAGGAGGTACTAATCAGTACAGCAAAACAAGAGAAAGAAATAGAATATGTAAGGATTTGATACCAAGAAACAAAATATTCTTCATTTGCAGATATTGTGGTTGAATTCATAGACAGTCCAAAAAATTCCCTGAACAAATTGTTTGAATTAATGACAGTTTTTCAAAATACTAGATAAAATATAAACATACAAAAGTCAAACATATGTCTATACACTAACAACCAAGAAGCTGATAATTTTTATAAGGATATTAACAATATCATACACATATACGTTACTTATTTTATGTCAAGGATTGTTCTATAAAGGTATGTCATAGTTTTAAAATATGTGTAAATTCATTGGCACTCCTCCTTTGTATCTCCTTCCCTCAAATGTGGGCTGGATGAAATGATTCATCCTACTGAGTAGAATGGGGCAGAAGTGAGGCTATGTGACTCTGAGACTAAGTCATAAAAAGGATAGCTTCTGCCAAGCTCTTCCACTGTATCATAGGATACTTCAGCATCCCTGGGAGAGGCCCACAGGAAAAGGAACCGAGGCCACCTGTCAACAGCCAGCACCAACTTGCCAGCCAGTGAGTGAGACAGTGTAGCTCTGAAATCTTATTTTATATATATTTTATTGAAGTATAGTTGATTTGCAATGTTAATTTCTGCTGTACAGCAAAGTGATTCAGTTATACATCTATATATTCTTTTCCATATTCTTTTCCATTATGGTTTATAACATGATATTGAATATACTTCCCTGTGCTATACAGTAGGACCTTGCTGTTTATCCATTCTATGTATACTAGTTTGTATCTGCTAATCCCAAACTCCCAATCCAACTCTCTCCTACCCCGCTCCTTGGCAACCACAGGTCTGTTCTCTCTGTCTGCTTCTGTTTCATAGATATGTTCATTTGTGTCATATTTTAGATTCTACACATAAGTGATATCATATGGTATTTGTCTTTCTCACTTCACTTAGTATGATAATCTCTAGGTCCATCTGTGTTGCTACAAATGGCACTATTTCATTCTTTTTATGGCTGAGTAGTATTCCATTGTATATATCAATATATACCACATCTTTTTTTTTCTTTTAATTTTTTTTAAACATTTTTATTGGAGTATAATTGCTTTACAATGGTGTGTTAGTTTCTGCTTTATAACAAAGTGAATCAGTTATACATATACATATATCCCCGTATTTCTTCCCTCTTGCGTCTCCCTCCCTCCCACCCTCCTTATCCCACCCTTCTAGCTGGTCACAAAGCACCGAGCTGAGCTCTCTGTGCTATGCGACTGCTTCCCACTAGCTTTCTATTTTACATTTGGTAGTGTATATATGTCCATATATAAACTACCACTCTCTCACTTTGTCCCAGTCACTTTTTACCCTTCCCCCTTCCCGTGTCCTCAAGCCCATTCTCTAGTAGGTCTGCATCTTTATTCCTGTCTTGCCCCTAGGTTCTTCTGACCATTTTCTTTTTTTTTTTTTAGATTCCATATATATGTGTTAGCATACAGTATTTGTTTTTCTCTTTCTGACTTACTTCACTCTGTATGACAGTCTCTAGGTCCATCCACCTCACTACAAATAACTCAGTTTCGTTCCTTTTTATGGCTGAGCAATATTCCATTGTATATATGTGCCACATCTTCTTTATCCATTCATCTGTTGATGGAAACTTAGATTGCTTCCATGTCCTGGCTATTGTAAATAGAGCTGCAATGAACATTTTGGTACCTGACTCTTTTTGAATTATGGTTTTCTCAGGGTATATGCCCAGTAGTGGGATTGCTGGGTTGTATGGTAGTTCTATTTTTAGAGTTTTAAGGAACCTCCATACTCTTCTCCATAGTGGCTATATCAATTTACATTCCCACCAACAATGCAAGAGGGTTCCCTTTTCTCCACACCCTCTCCAGCACTTATTGTTTGTAGATTTTTTGATGATGGCCATTCTGACCGCTGTGAGATGATATCACATTGTAGTTTTGATTTGCATTTCTCTAATGATTAATGATGTTGAGCATTCTTTCATGCATTTGTTGGCAATCTGTATATCTTCTTTGGAGAAATGTCTATTTAGGTCTTCTGTCCATATTTGGATTGGGTTGCTTGTTTTTTTGATACTGAGCTGCATGAGTTGCTTGTATGTTCTGGAGATTAATCCTTTGTCAGTTGCTTCATTTGCAAATATTTTCTCCCATTCTGAGGGTTGTCTTCTTGTCTTGTTTATGGTTTCCTTTGCTGTGCAAAAGCTTTTAAGTTTCATTAGGTCCCATTTGTTTATTTTTGTTTTTATTTCCATTTCTCTAGGAGATGGGTCAAAAAGTGTCTTGCTGTGATTTATGTCATAGGATGTTATGCCTATGTTTTCCTCTAAGAGTTTGATAGTGTCTGGCCTTACATTTAGGTCTTTAATCCATTTTGAGTTTATTTTTGTGTATGGTGTTAGGGAGTGTTCTAATTTCATACTTTTACATGTACCTGTCCTGTTTTCCCAGCACCACTTATTGAAGAGGCTATCTTTTCTCCACTGTATATGCTTGCTTCCTTTATCAAAGATAAGGTGACCATATATGCGTTGGTTTATCTCTGTGCTTTCTATCCTGTTCCATTGGTCTATGTTTCTGTTTTTGTGCCAGTAACATACTCTTTTGATTACTGTAGCTTTGTAGTACAGTCTGAAGTCAGGGAGCCTGATTCCTCCAGCTCCGTTTTTCTTTCTCAAGATTGCTGTGGCGGACAAAAACCAGGAGATTAACCAAGATGGCGGAGTAGAAGGACGTGCTCTCACTCCCTCTTGCGAGAGCACCAGAATCACCACTGGCTGCTGGACAATCATTGACAGGAAGACCCTGGACTTCACCAAGGAGGATACCCCGCGTCCAAGGACAGAGGAGAAGCCACAGTGAGACGGTAGGAGGGGCGCAATCAGAGTAAAGTCAAGTCCCATAACTGCTGGGTGGGTGACTCACAGACTGGCGAACACTTATACCACAGAATTCCACCCACTGGAGTGAAGGTTCTGAGCCCCACGTCAGGCTTCCCAACCTGGGGGTCCGGCAACGGGAGGAGGAATTCCTAGAGAATCAGACTTTGAAGCCTAGAGGGAATTGATTGCAGGACTTTGACAGGACTGGGGGAAACAGAGACCCCACTCTTGGAGGGCACACACAAAGTAATGTGTGCATCGGGACCCAGGGGAAGGAGCAGTGACCCTGGGGGAGACTGAACCGGACCTACCTGCTGGTGTTGGGGGGTCTCCTGCAGAGGCGAGTGGTGGCCCTGTTTCACTGTGGGGATAAGGACACTGGCAGCAGAGGCTCTGGGAAGTTCTCCTTGGCGTGAGCCCTCCCAGAGTCTGCCATTGACCCCACCAAAGAGCACCGGTAGGCTCCAGTGTTGGGTTGCCTCAGGCAAAACAACCAACAGGGAGGGAACCCAGCCCCACCCATCAACAGTCAAGTGGATTAAGGTTTTACTGAGCTCTGACCGCCACAGCAACAGGGAGGGAACCCAGCCCCACCCATTAACAGTCAAGTGGATTAAGGTTTTACTGAGCTCTGACCGCCACAGCAACAGTCAGCTCTACCCACCACCAGAGCCTCCCATCAAGCCTCTTAGATAGCCTCAACCACCAGAGGGCAGACAACAGAAGCAAGAAAAACTACGATCCTGCAGCCTGTGGACCAAAAACCACAGTTACAGAAAGATAGAGAAGATGAAAAGGCAGAGGGCTATGCACCAGATGAAGGAACAAGAAAAAACCCCAGAAAAACAACTAAATGAAGTGGAGATAGGCAACCTTCCAGAAAAAGAATTCAGAATAATGATAGTGAAGATGATCCAGGACCTCGGAATAAGAATGGAGGCAAAGATTGAGAAGATGCAAGAAATGATTAACAAAGACCTAGAAGAATTAAAGAACAAACAAACAGAGATCACCAATACAATAACTGAAATGAAAACTACACTAGAAGGAATCAATAGCAGAATAACTGAGGCAGAAGAACGGATAAGTGACCTGGAAGACAGAATGGTGGAATTCACTGCTGCAGAACAGACTAAAGAAAAAAGAATGAAAAGAAATGAAGACAGCCTAAGAGACCTCTGGGACAACATTAAACGCAACAACATTCGCATTATAGGGGTCCCAGAAGGAGAAGAGAGAGAGAAAGGACCAGAGAAAATATTTGAAGAGATTATAGTCGAAAACTTCCCTAACATGGGAAAGGAAATAGCCACCCAAGTCCAGGAAGCGCAGAGAGTCCCATACAGAATAAACCCAAGGAGAAACACGCCGAGACACATAGTAATCAAAGTGGCAAAAATTAAAGACAAAGAAAAATTATTGAAAGCAGCAAGGGAAAAACGACAAATAACATACAAGGGAACTCCCATAAGGTTAACAGCTGATTTCTCAGCAGAAACTCTGCAAGCCAGAAGGGAGTGGCATGATATACTTAAAGTGATGAAAGGGAAGAACCTACAACCAAGATTACTCTACCCGGCAAGGATCTCATTTAGATTTGATGGAGAAATCAAAAGCTTTGCAGACAAGCAAAAGCTAAGAGAATTCAGCACCACCAAACCAGCTCTACAACAAATGCTAAAGGAACTTCTCTAAGTGGGAAACACAAGAGAAGAAAAGGACCTACAAAGACAAACCCAAAACAATTAAGAAAATGGTCATAGGAACATACATATCGGTAATTACCTTAAACGTGAATGGATTAAATGCCCCAACCAAAAGACATAGACTGGCTGAATGGATACAAAAACAAGACCCATATATATGCTGTCTACAAGAGACCCACTTTAGACCTAGGGACACATACAGACTGAAAGTGAGGGGATGGAAAAAGATATTCCATGCAAATGGAAATCAAAAGAAAGCTGGAGTAGCTATACTCATATCAGATAAAATAGACTTTAAAATAAAGAATGTTACAAGAGACAAGGAAGGACACTACATAATGATCCAGGGATCAATCCAAGAAGAAGATATAACAATTATAAATATATATGCACCCAACATAGGAGCACCTCAATACATAAGGCAACTGCTAACAGCTATAAAAGAGGAAATCGACAGTAACACAATAATAGTGGGGGACTTTAACACCTCACTTACACCAATGGACAGATCATCCAAAATGAAAATAAATAAGGAAACAGAAGCTTTAAATGACACAATAGACCAGATAGATTTAATTGATATATATAGGACATTCCATCCAAAAACAGCAGATTACACGTTCTTCTCTAGTGCGCACGGAACATTCTCCAGGATAGATCACATCTTGGGTCACAAATCAAGCCTCAGTAAATTTAAGAAAATTGAAATCATATCAAGCATCTTTTCTGACCACAACGCTATGAGATTAGAAATGAATTACAGGGAAAAAAAACGTAAAAAAGGACAAACACATGGAGGCTAAACAATACGTTACTAAATAACCAAGAGATCACTGAAGAAATCAAAGAGGAAATCAAAAAATACCTAGAGACAAATGACAATGAAAACACGACGACCCAAAACCTATGGGATGCAGCAAAAGCGGTTCTAAGAGGGAAGTTTATAGCTATACAAGCCTACCTAAAGAAACAAGAAAAATCTCAAGTAAACAATCTAACCTTACACCTAAAGAAACTAGAGAAAGAAGAACAAACAAAACCCAAAGTTAGCAGAAGGAAAGAAATCATAAAGATCAGAGCAGAAATAAATGAAATAGAAACAAAGAAAACAATAGCAAAGATCAATAAAACTAAAAGTTGGTTCTTTGAGAAGATAAACAAAATTGATCAGCCATTAGCCAGACTCATCAAGAAAAAGAGGGAGAGGACTCAAATCAATAAAATCAGAAATGAAAAAGGAGAAGTTACAACAGACACCACAGAAATACAAAGCATCCTAAGAGACTACTACAAGCAACTTTATGCCAATAAAATGGACAACCTGGAAGAAATGGACAAATTCTTAGAAAGGTATAACCTTCCCAGACTGAATCAGGAAGAAACAGAAAATATGAACAGACCAATCACAAGTAATGAAATTGAAACTGTGATTAAAAATCTTCCAACAAACAAAAGTCCAGGACCAGATGGCTTCACAGGTGAATTCTATCAAACATTTAGAGAAGAGCTAACACCCATTCTTCTCAAACTCTTCCAAAAAATTGCAGAGGAAGGAACACTCCCAAACTCATTCTATGAGGCCACCATCACCCTGATACCAAAACCAGACAAAGACACTACAAAAAAAGAAAATTACAGACCAATATCACTGATGAACATAGATGCAAAAATCCTCAACAAAATACTAGCAAACAGAATCCAGCAACACATTAAAAGGATCATACACCACGATCAAGTGGGATTTATCCCAGGGATGCAAGGATTCTTCAATATACGCAAATCAATCAATGTGATACACCATATTAACAAATTGAAGAATAAAAACCATATGATCATCTCAATAGATGCAGAAAAAGCTTTTGACAAAATTCAACACCCATTTCTGATAAAAACTCTCCAGAAAGTGGGCATAGAGGGAACCTACCTCAACATAATAAAGGCCATATATGACAAACCCACAGCAAACATCATTCTCAATGGTGAAAAACTGAAAGCATTTCCTCTAAGATCAGGAACGAGACAAGGATGTCCACTCTCACCACTATTATTCAACATAGTTCTGGAAGTCCTAGCCACGGCAATCAGAGAAGAAAAAGAAATAAAAGGAATACAAATTGGAAAAGAAGAAGTAAAACTGTCACTGTTTGCGGATGACATGATACTATACATAGAGAATCCTAAAACTGCCACCAGAAAACTGCTAGAGCTGATTAATGAATATGGTAAAGTTGCAGGATACAAAATTAATGCACAGAAATCTCTTGCATTCCTATACACTAATGATGAAAAATCTGAAAGAGAAATTATGGAAACACTCCCATTTACCATTGCAACAAAAGAATAAAATACCTAGGAATAAACCTACCTAGGGAGACGAAAGACCTGTATGCAGAAAACTATAAGACACTGATGAAAGAAATTAAAGATGATACCAACAGATGGAGAGATATACCATGTTCTTGGATTGGAAGAATCAACATTGTGAAAATGAGTATACTACCCAAAGCAATCTACAGATTCAATGCAATCCCTATCAAATTACCAATGGCATTTTTTACGGAGCTAGAACAAATCATCTTAAAATTTGTATGGAGACACAAAAGACCCCGAATAGCCAAAGCAGTCTTGAGGGAAAAAAATGGAGCTGGAGGAATCAGACTCCCTGACTTCAGACTATACTACAAAGCTACAGTAATCAAGACAGTATGGTACTGGCACAAAAACAGAACCATAGATCAATGGAACAAGATAGAAAGCCCAGAGATTAACCCACGCACCTATGGTCAACTAATCTATGACAAAGGAGGCAAAGATATACAATGGAGAAAAGACAGTCTCTTCAATAAGTGGTGCTGGGAAAACTGGACAGCTACATGTAAAAGAATGAAATTAGAATACTCCCTAACACCATACACAAAAATAAACTCAAAATGGATTAGAGACCTAAATATAAGACTGGACACTATAAAACTCTTAGAGGAAAACATAGGAAGAACACTCTTTGACATAAATCACAGCAAGATCTTTTTTGATCCACCTCCTAGAGTAATGGAAATAAAAACAAAAATAAACAAATGGGACCTAATGAAACTTCAAAGCTTTTGCACAGCAAAGGAAACCATAAACAAGACGAAAAGACAACCCTCAGAATGGGAGAAAATATTTGCAAATGAATCAACGGACAAAGGATTAATCTCCAAAATATATAAACAGCTCATTCAGCTCAATATCAAAGAAACAAACACCCCAATCCAAAAATGGGCAGAAGACCTAAATAGACATTTCTCCAAAGAAGACATACAGATGGCCACGAAGCACATGAAAAGATGCTCAACATCACTAATTATTAGAGAAATGCAAATCAAAACTACAATGAGGTATCACCTCACTCCTGTTAGAATGGGCATCATCAGAAAATCTACAAACAACAAATGCTGGAGAGGGTGTGGAGAAAAGGGAACCCTCTTGCACTGTTGGTGGGAATGTAAATTGATACAGCCACTATGGAGAACAGTATGGAGGTTCCTTAAAAAACTAAAAATAGAATTACCATATGACCCAGCAATCCCACTACTGGGCATATACCCAGAGAAAACCGTAAGTCAAAAAGACACATGCACCCGAATGTTCATTGCAGCACTATTTACAATAGCCAGGTCATGGAAGCAACCTAAATGCCCATCAACAGACGAATGGATAAAGAAGTTGTGGTACATATATACAATGGAATATTACTCAGCCATAAAAAGGAACGAAATTGAGTCATTTGTTGAGACATGGATGGATCTAGAGACTGTCATACAGAGTGAAGTAAGTCAGAAAGAGAAAAACAAATATCGTATATTAATGCATGTATGCGGAACCTAGAAAAATGGTACAGATGAGCCAGTTTGCAGGGCAGAAGTTGAGACACAAATGTAGAGAATGGTCATATGGACACCAAGGGGGGAAAACTGCGGTGAGGTGGGGATGGTGGTGTGCTGGATTGGGCGATTGGGATTGACAAGTATACACTGATGTGTATGAAACTGATGCCTAATAAGAACCTGCAGTATAAAAAAACAAACAAAACAACTAATACTAAACTTTCATTGGGTTATTTGTATGGAAATATGTTAATATAAATGTTTCAGACATTACATGAAATTTCTAAAAATCTTATATTTGTATTTGTATGGAACTATGTATGGAAATATGTTAATATAAATGTTTCAGACATTACATGAAATTTCTAAAAATCTTATATTTGTATTTGTATGGAAATATGTATGGAAATATGTTAATATAAATGTTTCAGACATTACATGAAATTTCTAAAAATCTTATATGTTCTGGCATAATGTTATAAGTAATAATCCTAGTTATTACTTTAAAATGTATATCTCAGAAATAACTAATTTTCTTGTCAACTGCATTATTATGAACTTTCATCAAATCTTTAACCGTGGTCATTTTTAAGTCTTTTGTCATTTACAGACAGTTCTGGGTGTACTCTGATGATTTAGCAAATATGTTCCTATAAAAGGGTATCATCTTCAAGAAATTCATGGAAAAGACTCTGACAAGTATAGGTTTCTGGTAACTGACTGTACTGCTGAACTGAATGAATAAGCATTTTCAGAACTCTAATGAAAAACTGATGAACTCATAAAAGTGCTAACAAAAGATCAAGATGAAAAAAAAATTAATTACATGGGACTGAGTGAACTGATGAGGATGAGTATAATTTTTGTGACTTTCTGTCTGAATTTAAAAAAAAAAAAAAATCCCACAAGGACTCAGAGGCAAAGAATATACAAATCAATTTTCACTGCAAAGTAAAGGAGCTGTTACAGTGGAGGATTACTGGACTGAATGTCAATATTATGACATAGTATGAGTGTGTTTCATGTTTGGTAATTGCAATCATTGTTGCTTTTGTTGTGGTCATCCATGTACAATGCTTGGTGTCAGTCTATTTATGTCTTGTAAAAATAAAATACAGTGTGTGTGTGTGTGAATAAAAAAAAAAAAAAAAAAAAAAACCAACAACCCAGTCCAAAAATGGGCGGAAGACCTAAATAGACATTTCTCCAAAGAAGACATACAGATGGTCAACAAATGCATGAATAGATGCTCAACATCACTAATCATTAGAGAAATACAAATCAAAACCACAATGAGGTATCACCTCACACAGGTCAGAATGGCCATCATCAAAAAATCTACAAACTAAATGCTGGAGACGGTGTGGAGAAAAGGGAACCCTCTTGCACTGTTGGTGGGAATGTAAATTGATACAGCCACTATGGAGAACAGTATGGACGTTCCTTAAAAAACTAAAAATAGAACTACCATATGACCCAGCAATCCCACTACTGGGCATATACCCTGAGAAAACCATAATTCAAAAAAAGACATGTACCACAATGTTCATTGCAACTCTATTTACAATAGCCAGGACATGGAAGCAACCTAAACGTCCATCAGCAGATGATTGGATATAGAAGATATGGCACATATATACAATGGAACATTACTCAGCCATAAAAAGGAACGAATCTGAGTTATTTGTAGTGAGGTGAGGTGGATGGACCTAGAATCTGTCATACAGAACGAAGTAAGTCAGAAAGAGAAAAACAAATACCGTATGCTAACACATATATATGGAATTTAAAAAAGCAGTACTGATGAACCTAGTGGCAGGGCAGGAATAAAGACGCAGACAAAGAGAACAGACTTGAGGGCACGGGGGGGGGTGGGAGGGGAAGCTGGGATGAAGTGAGAGAGTAGCACTGACGTATATACACTACCGAATGTAAAATAGATAGCTAGTGGGAAGCAGCCGCATAGCACAGGGAGATCAGCTCAGTGCTTTGTGAGGACCTAGAGGGGTGGGATAGGGAGGGCGGAGGGAGGCTCTAGAGGGAGGGGATATGGGGATATATGTATATAGCTGATTCACTTTGTTGTACAACAGAAACTAACACAACATCGTAAAGCATTTATACTCCAATAAAGATGTGAGAAAAATAAAAAAATAAAGAGCTCCTGAAAATTAAACAAAAAAAAAAAAAAAAAAAAAAAAAAAAAAAAAAGATTGCTGTGGCAATTCGGGGTCTTTTCTGTTTCCATACAAATTGTGAAATTTTTTGTTCTAGTTCTGTGAAAAATGCCAGTGGTAGTTTGATAGGGATTGCATTGAATCTGTAGATTGCTTTGGGTAGTACAGTCATTTTCACAATGTTGATTCCTCCAATCCAAGAACATGGTATATCTTTCCATCTATTTGTATCATCTTTAATTTCTTTCATCAGTGTCTTATAATTTAATGCATACAGGTCTTTTGTCTCCTCAGGTAAGTTTATCCCTAGATATTTTTTTCTTTTTGTTGCAATGGTAAATGGGAGTGTTTTCTTAATTTCTCATTTAGATTTTTCATCATTAGTGTATAGGAATGCAAGATATTTCTGTGCATTTGTATCCTGCTACTTTACCAAATTCATTGATTATCTCTAGTAGTTTGCTGGTAGCATCTTTAGGATTCTCTATGTATAGTATCATGTCATCTGCAAACAGTGACAGTTTTACTTCTTCTTTTCTGATTTGGATTCCTTTTATTTCTTTTTCTTCTCTGATTGCTGTGGCTAAAACTTCCAAAACTATGTTGAATAATAGTGGTGAGCGTGAGCAACCTTCTCTTGTTCCTGATCTTAGTGGAAATGGTTTCAGTTTTTCACCATTGAGGATGATGCTGGCTGTGTGTTTGTCATATATGGCCTTTATTATGTTGAGGAAAGTTCCCTCTATGCCTACTTTGCAGGGCTTTTATCATAAATGGGTGTTGAAGTTTGTCGAAAGCTTTCTCTGCATCTATTGAGATGATCATATGGTTTTACTCCTTCAATTTGTTAATATGGTGTATCATGTTGATTGATTTGCGTATATTGAAGAATCCTTGCATTCCTGGAATAAACCCCACTTGATCATGGTGTATGATCCTTTTAATGTGCTGTTGGATTCTGTTTACTAGTATTTTGTTGAGGATTTTTGCATCTATGTTCATCAGTGATATTGGCCTGTAGTTTTCTTTCTTTGTGACATCTTTGTCTGGTTTTGGTATCAGGGTGATGGTGGCCTCGTAGAATGGATTTTGGAGTGTTCCTCCCTCTGCAATATTTTGGAAGAGTTTGAGAAGGATAGGTGTTAGCTCTTCTCTAAATGTTTGATAGAATTCGCCTGTGAAGCCATCTGGTCCTGAACTTTTGTTTGTTGGAAGATTTTTAATCACAGTTTCAATTTCAGTGCTTGTGACTGGTCCGTTCATATTTTCTATTTCTTCCTGGTTCAGTCTCAGCAGGGTGTGCATTTTTAAGAATTTGTCCATTTCTTCCAGGTTGTCCATTTTATTGGCATAGAGTTGCTTGTAGTAATCTCTTATGATCGTTTGTATTTCTACAGTGTCAGTTGTTACTTCTCCTTTTTCATTTCTAATTCTATTGATTTGAGTCTTCTCACTTTTTTTCTTGATGAGCCTGGCTAATGGTTTATCAATTTTGTTTATCTTCTCAAAGAACCAGCTTTTAGTTTTATTGTTCTTTGCTATCGTTTCCTTCATTTCTTTTTCATTTATTTCTGATCTGATCTTTATGATATCTTTCCTTCTGCTAACTTTTGGGTTTTTTTGTTCTTCTTTCTCTAATTGCTTTAGGTGTAAGGTTAGGTTGTTTATTTGAGATGTTTCCTGTTTCTTAAGGTAGGACTGTATTGCTGTAAACTTCCCTCTTAGAACCACTTTTGCTGCATCACATAGGTTTTGGGTCATCGTGTCTCCATTGTCATTTGTTTCTAGGTATTTTTTGATTTCCCCTTTGATTTCTTCAGTGATCACTTGGTTATTAAGTAGTGTATTGTTTAGCCTCCATGTGTTTGTATTTTTTACAGATCTTTTCCTGTAATTGATATCTAGTCTCATAGCGTTGTGGTCGGAAAAGATACTTGATACGATTTCAGTTTTCTTAAATTTACCAAGGCTTGAGTTGTGACCCAAGATATGATCTATCCTGGAGAATGTTCCATGAGCACATGAGAAAAATGTGTATTCAGTTGTTTTTGGGTGGAATGTCCTATAAATATCAATTAAGTTCATCTTGTTTAATGTATCATTTAAAGCTTGTGTTTCCTTATTTATTTTCATTTTGGATGATCTGTCCATTGGTGAAAGTGGGGTGTTAAAGTCCCCTACTATGATTGTGTTACTGTCGATTTCAGTCCCTTTTATGGCTGTTAGCATTTGCCTTATGTATTGAGGTGCTCCTATGTTGGGTGCATAAATATTTACAATTGTTATATCTTCTTCTTGGACTGATCACTTGATCATTATGTAGTGTCCTTCTTTGTCTCTTGTAATAGTCTTTGTTTTAAAGTCCATTTTGTCTGATATGAAAATTGCTACTCCAGCTTTCTTTTGATTTCCATTTGCATGGAATATCATTTTCCATCCCCTCACTTTCAGTCTCTATGTGTCCCTAGGTCTGAAGTGGATCTCTTGTAGACAGCATATATACGGGTCTTGTTTTTGTACCCATTCAGCCAGTCTATGTCTTTTGGTTGGAGCATTTAATCCATTTACATTTAAGGTATTTACCGATATGTATGTTCCTATTACCATTTTCTGAATTGTTTTCGGGGTTTTTTGTAGGTCTTTTCCTTCTCTTGTGTTTCCTGCCTAGAGAAGTTCCTTTAGCATTTGTTGTAAAGCTGGTTTGGTGGTGCTGAATTCTCTTAGCTTTTGCTTATCTGTAAATGTTTCAATTTCTCTGTCAAATCTTTATGAGATCCTTTCTGGATAGAGTAATCTTGGTTGTAGGCCTTTCCCTTTCATCACTTTAAATATGTCCTGCCACTCCCTTCTGGCTTGCAGAGTTTCTGCTGAAAGATCAAGTGTTAACCTTAGGGGGATTCCCTTGTATGTTATTTCTTGTTTTTCCCTTGCTGTTTTTAATATTTGTTCTTTGCATTTAATTTTTGATAGTTTGATTAATACGTGTCTTGGCATGTTTCTCCTTGGATTTACCCTGTATGGGACTCTCTGTGCTTCCTGCACTTGATTAACTATTTCCTTTCCCATATTAGGGAAGTTTTCAACTATAATCTCTTCAAATATTTTCTCAGTCCCTTTCTTTTTCTCTTCTTCTTCTGGGACCCATATACTTCGAATGTTGGTGCATTTAATATTGTCCCAGAGGTCTCTGAGACTGTCCTCAATTCTTTTCATTCTTTTTTCTTTATTCCACTCTGCAGTAGTTATTTCCACTATTTTTTCTTCCAGGTCACCTATCCGTTCTTCTGCCTCAGTTATTCTGCTATTGATCCCATCTAGAGAATTTTTAATTTCATTTATTGTGTTGTTCATGATTGTTTGTTTGCTCTTTAGTTCTTCTAGGTCCTTGTTAAACGTTTCTTGTATTTTCTCCATTCTATTTCCAAGATTTTGGATCATCTTTACTATCATTATTCTGAATTCTTTTTCAGGTAGACTGCCTATTTCCTCTTCATTTGTTAGGTCTGTTGGGTTTTTGTCTTGCTCCTTCATCTGCTGTGTGTTTCTCTGTCTTCTCATTTTGCTTAACTTACTGTGTGGGGGTTTCCTTTTCGCAGGCTGCAGGTTCGTAGTTCCCATTGTTTTTGGTGTCTGCCCCCAGTGGCTAAGGTTTGTTCAGTCGGTTGTGTAGGCTTCCTGGTGGAGGGAACTAGTGCCTGTGTTTTGGTGGATGAGTGTGGATCTTGTCTTTCTGGTGGGCAGGTCCACGTCTGGTGGTGTTTTTTGGCGTGTCTGTGACCTTATTATAATTTTTGGCAGCCTCTCTGCTAATGGGTGGGGTTGTTTTCCTGTCTTGCTAGTTGTTTGGCATAGCGTGTCCAGCACTGTAGCTTGCTGGTCATTGAGTGGAGCTGGGTCTTGGTGTTGAGATGGAGATCTCAGGGAGATTTTCACTGTTTGATATTATGTGGAGCTGGGAGGTCTCTTGTGGACCAGTGTCCTGAACTTGGCTCTCCCACCTCAGAGGCACAGGTCTGACACCTGGCTGGAGAACCAATAACCTGTCATCCACGTGGCTCAGAATAAAAGGGAGACGAAGATGAAAGAAAGAAAGAAAGAAAAGAAAAGAAAATTAACAAAAAAAGTTATTAAAATAAAAAACAAAGAATAATTATTAAAAAAAATTTGTTTAAGTAATTTAAAAAAAAAGAAAGAAAGAAGAGAACAACCAAACCATAAAGGAAATTCACCACAAATTCACCAATGATAACAAGGGCTGAAAACTCTAGTAAAAAAAAAAAAAAAAAAAAGGACAGACAGAACCCTAGGACAAATGGTAAAAGCAAAGCTATACAGACAAAATCACACACAGAAGCATATGCATACACACTCACAAAAGGAGAAAAAGGGAAATATGTATATATATATATATATATATATATATATATATATATATACACACACACACATATATATATATATATCGTTGCTTCCAAAGTCCACCTCCTCAAGTTGGGATGATTCGTTGTCTATTCAGGTATTCCACAGATGCAGGTACATCAAGTTGATTGTGGAGCTTTAATCCGCTGCTCCTGAGGCTGCTGGAAGAGACTTCCCTTTCTCTTCTTTGTTCGCACAGCTCCTGGGGTTCAGCTTTGGATTTGGACCTGCCTCTGCGTGTAGGTCGCCTGAGGGCGTCTGTTCTTTGCTCAGACAGGACGGGGTTAAAGGAGCAGCTGATTAGGGGGCTCTGGCTCACTCAGGCGGGGTGGAGGGAGAGGCCGGCATGTGTTCTCTCGGGGAAGTTGTCCCTGGATGACGGGACCCTGGCAGTGGCGGGCTGCACAGGCTCCCGGGAGGGGCGGCGCGGAGAGTGACCTGTGCTCGCACACAGGCTTCTTGGTGGCGGCAGCAGCAGCCTTAGTGTCTCATGCCCATCTCTGGGGTCCGCGCTGATAGCTGCAGCTCACGCCGGTCTCTGGAGCTCCTTTAAGCAGCGCTCTTGATCTCCTTTCCTCGCACACCAGGAAACAAAGAGGCAAGAAAAAGTCTCTTGCCTCTTAGGCAGCTCCAGGCTTTTTCCTGGACTCCCTCCCGGCTAGCTGTGGTGCACTAGCCCCCTTCAGGCTGTGTTCACGCCGCCAACCCCAGTCCTCTCCCTGCGATCCGACCAAAGCCTGAGCCTCAGCTCCCAGCCCCCGCCCGCCCCGGCGGCTGAGCAGACAAGCCTCTCGGGCTGGTGAGTGCTGGTCGGCACCGATCCTCTGTGCGGGAATCTCTCCGCTTTGCCCTCCGCACCCCTGTTGCTGCGCTCTCCTCTGTGGCTCCAAAGCTTCCCCCCTCCGCCACCCGCAGTCTCTGCCCGCGAAGGGGCTTCCTAGTGTGTGGAAACCTTTCCTCCTTCACGGCTCCCTCCCACTGGTGCAGGTCCTGTCCCTGTTCTTTTGTCTCTGTTTTTTCTTTTTTCTTTTGCCCTACCCAGGTACGTGGGGAGTTTCTTGCCTTTTGGGAGGTCTGAGGTCTTCTGCCAGGGTTCAGTAGGTGTTCTGTAGGAGTTGTTCCACATGTAGATATATTTCTGATATATTTGTGGGAAGGAAGGTGATCTCCACATCTTACTCTTCTGCCATCTTGAAGCTCCTCCCACATCTTCTTTATCCATTCATCTGTCAGTGGACATTTAGGATGTTTCCATGTCTTGGCTAATGTAAATAGTGCTGCTATGAACATAGGAGTGCATGTATCTTTCTGAATTATAGTTTTGTCTGGGTATATGGTCAAGAGTGGGATTGCTGGATCATTTTAGTTTCTTGAGGAACCTCCATACTGTTTTCCATAGTTAGCCCTAAAATCTTGATTGCCACATCATCAGAGACCTTGAGTAAGGTCTCCCAACCAAGCCTCTCCCATTTTCTTGACCCACAGAAACTGAAAGATAATAAAACTTATCATTGTTGTAAGCCATGAAATCTTGCAATAATCTGTAGCAAAGCAATAGATAACAATACACGTGTGATCCTCACAACATCTCTATAGGATAGAGACTATTACTATGGTCTATTTACAGATGAAGCAAGAGTGGCAGAGAGAGCTTATGTAGCATGCTGAAAGTTACACAGTGGAGATGTGTAACAAGTAGAGATGGGACTCCAGCACAGCCAGTCAGCTCCCAATTTTGTGCTTGTAATTGTGATACTACACTACATCACACTTCTCCCCAAACTCTCAAACATACTTTATATTTTATTCAGTCCTCCTTTGCACTGTATACCTCAATCCTGCAGATTTCCAGCCTCCTGATCCAACAGAGCTAGGTGGTTCTCTAGATCTACGGAGCCACTGCCAGTAGGAACTTCTCATTTCTCTTGCTTGGATCTACCTTTCCTGGACCCCATACCATTCTCTTTGTTCTGAAAATAAAATTTCCTCTTCTCCAAGATGAAGAAAATACAATACTGATAGTTATTTAGCCCAAAACCCAAGTCATAACTAGGATACCTCAGAACAGGTTTTAAACCTATCCCAGTCAATCAATGGTAGCTTCATTTAAGTACTCAGGCCTTTCATGGTTGGCCAGTCGGCAGGCACTTCACTTCAGCATGCTTCTGGAAGTCACCCAGTCCCTAAGCTGCACCTTCCTCAGGGTCTGTATAAAGTCTGCTCTTTGCTGTGTTCAGAGACTGCATTCCACATCCACAATTCTTACCTGCTTAGCAAGTAATAAATTCAGCTTCCTTGCTTCAGAGTATCCTTTGATACTTTTTCACCCTCTTGAATTGCCAGAGTAAATCCTGAAATAACTCTCTTAGCAAGAGTATGTGGAGAAAACCTTTCTGAGTCATCACATGTCTGAATACCCCTTCTTCCTGACTTCTTATTTGATTGATAATTTGCCTGGGAATAGAATTTGAAGTCAAGTATCTCATTTTTCCTCAAATTTGGAAGCAATTACATCCAGTGGTTGCTGGCGACAACACTGATGCCAATGTAATTCATATTCCTTTGGAAGTGATTTTTCCCTCTGACAATTTTTACAATCTTCTCTCAGTTCTGATGTTCTGAAATTTCAGAAGAATTTTTTAGATACCAGGCTTCTTTCATTTTTTATTAACTATGCTACCTATGTTATGATCCCTTGCAATCTGATGACTTACAACCTTCTTTTGTCTTCATATATCCCATCGTTTTTCTCTTCTGTTTACATTCCAGCAAATTTTCTCAACTTTATTCACCAGTCCTTCTGCTGAAAGTATTAATGTTTATAATGATTAATTGCATGTGTCAACTTGGCTAGGCCCCAGTACCCAGATATTTGATCAAACCCTAGTCTAGGTGTTGCTGTTAAGCTATTGTTTTTAAATGAGATTAACATTTAAGCCAGTAGACTTGAGTAAAGCAGATTGCCCTCCATACTGTCAGTTGGTTTCATTCAATCAGTTGGAAGCCTTAAGAAAAAAAAGCTTGAGGTCCCCCAGGGAAAAGGAATTTTTGTCTCCAGACTGTCTTTGAACTCAAGCTGTAACATTAACTCTTCCCTGGGCCTTTAGCCTTCTGGCCTAGGCTGAAGATTTTGGATGAGCCAGCTTCCACAACTGTGTAGTCAGTTCCTCAGAATAAATCTCCCTCTCTCTCTCTCTCCCCACTCCATCTCTCCGCCACCCTTTTTGTCATTTTTGCTATTTTTCTCTATTTTATGCTGCATTCTTCTAATATAACTGTGGTTCTTAGTTGCCCGTTTGTATTTGTGAAGGGAAAATGAAATAAATTGAGTTTCTAATGAGTATAATATTTCTTTTTTACTATCCAAGGGGGCTTAGCTCGAGGGTATGGGCAGTGGCGGTTTCTCAGAGGCATACAGGTATTTAATACTATGTTTCCCCCTCCATCTCTCACTCTTCTCCCATGGGGCAACACAGTATAGTTCCTTAGAGTGATGAGGACGGGGGGCCCTCTGAGTGACCATGATTATGTATCCTCAAAGTCTTTCATCCTCTTTCTTATGGACATTGACTTTGGTAATTATAAAGCTGAGAGTATGAATTTTAAATTATCTAATTGTGTTGTAACAACATTTCTTTGAGCCAGTGAATATCTCTTGGCCTATTTTTTTAATTTAATTTTTATTTTATATTGGAGTATAGCTGATTTACAATGTCGTGTTAGTTTTCAGGTGTACAGCAAAGTGATTCAGCTATACATGTACATATATCCATTCTTTTACACATTCGTTCTCCATATAGGTTATTACAGAATATTGAGTAGAGTTCCCTATGCTATGCAGTAGGTCCTTGTTGATTATTTTATATAGAGCAGTGTGTATATGTTAATCCCAAACTCCTAATTTATCCCTCCCCCACTGCTCCCTTTTGGTAACCATAAATTTGTTTTCAAAGTCTGTGAGTCTGTTTCTGTTTTGTAAATAAGTTCATTTGTATCAACATTTTTTTAGATTCCACATATATTTGTCTTTCTCTGTCTGACTTACTTCACTTAGTATGATAATCTCTAGGTCTGTCCATGTTGCTGCAAGTGGTATTACTTCATTCTTTGTTTATGGCTGAGTAAAATTCCATTGTATATATGTACCACATCTTCTTTATCCATTCCTCTGTTGATGGACATTTAGGTTGCTTCCATGTCTTGGCTATTGTAAATAGTGCTGCAATGAACATTGGGGTGCATGTATCTTTTCGAATTATGGTTTTCTCCAGACATATGCCCAGGAGTGGGTCTCATGGACTATTTTGCATGTTAAGAGCCAAGAACCATAAATAAAGTGTTAATTGGGAGCAGTGGCAACAAAACCCACTAATATTTTATTAGATCAAAATATCATCCCAACCACAGCACTTACACACCAGAATAAAATAGAGATGGTCCAGTCTTCTCCACTTCACATTTCTGGCATCTAGTTCTTCCAGTGCTGCTTCTTAAAAAAAAAATGCCTATTTGAAAAATTTTCAGTTGTATTGCTATTGTTGGTGACTCTCTGGCCAGGCTTATGGTAACAATAAACTATAATTCAAACTTGATTTTGCCTTACCAAAAATGCAAAGCATCATCCAGTGGCAAAACTGTAACTGTGAAATTTTCAATTTACATAGACTGGATACTATTTCAACCTAGTGGAAAATATA
Organism: Balaenoptera musculus; assembly: GCF_009873245.2. Classification (NCBI taxonomy): domain Eukaryota; kingdom Metazoa; phylum Chordata; class Mammalia; order Artiodactyla; family Balaenopteridae; genus Balaenoptera; species Balaenoptera musculus. The sequence continues at coordinate 98,189,594 of NC_045788.1, forward strand.
TATTTTCCTGTTCTATTTCCCTAATGAAATTTCCAGACAAAACAGTAAGGAATTTGATTACCACTTATTTCTCAGCCTCCTTTGATATTTCCAGGCCCAGTAGTTCCTTAGTGTCCTGAATCTGCCTCCTGAAGACTGATGCCTTCAGAAATTCAGAGCATAAGAATGAGCTGGTATTTCTTAGTTATGTTGGTCATAACTGCATTCTGAGAGCCAGGGCTATAAGGAAAGAAGGCCACAAAGACACTAACTCCTCTAAAGGATTGTTATTCTTTCTCCTAAAAACAACTTCTTATCATGTTCCTCAGGACACTCAAAGTCAAGCACAAAGCCACTTTTAAGCAATATGATTAGTTTTAAACAAAGTTAATAGTTCCTTAGCCCCTAGAGTGGTTATGTCTGTAAGTCTCCTATTAAAGAGTATAGTTTTGAAGGTGTGTATGTGTGTGTGTGTTTGTGTGTGTGTGTGTGTGTGTGTGTGCGCAGGCACACATTTAAAACTTCTCTATTATTGTTGGGGTAATTATTGGTATTTTAAAGTTTTATTTTGGTATGTTTAATGTAATTATAAGCAATGTTTTATAAAATGTTTTACAGTGGATTCTGCTGGAAAACACCATTGAGCTCAAAAATCACCAGGCCTTGAAAAGAAAAGATGCAGAGTTCCTCCCCAAATTTTCACTAACCTCGCTGTAATCTAACAGTAGTTTCACCTAAACTGCCTAACCGAAAAGGAAAAAACATGTACCGAACCATTTGAAACTCATACAGTTTTCCATCAAATTCCAACATGCTGGGAATGTTTACAGTTACTGTGTACTGGGTCACCACTATGGTAGAAGTTTTAGGACTGAGGGCAAGATATTTTTGGCAAAGACAGTCTGTTTCTCTGAGACTTGTTCTCTGGTTTTCCTTAGTAACTTGGGTGTAGCAGGAAAGAAATCTTAGAACTGCTAGGGTTGCAGAGTAAGAATGAAAGCATAGGAACTACTACAGATATCTATTCTAGCCAGCTAATTATCATAAGTATTTTTAAAAACAAAAATAATCCACTGTCTATAATTTCATGTTTTAAAACTTAATGTAATTATCTAGAAGACTCTGAAATAATCGATTCTTGAGAAGATTCAGCTTAGGTTTGACCCCTAATCTACTCCTTCAGTTAACCTGATGCTCATGTCTTAGGACAAGAATGAACAATGCCCACGTTTCAGTAAAAGCTTATTTGGAAACCTGCCTGTGAACTTTGCACTCTCCCTTTTATACAGGCCCATGATATTGGGAAAATTCTGGGTAGATGAATTCATGAATGACATAGGAATCCCATCATCTTCATCTGGATCTTATGTAATTCTGGTCTTTGCTTGCCTTTTCATCTTCATTCTTTTGGAAAATACTTGAGACATTTTTTTGCACACAAAAAATGAGACGTCAACTATGAAGTTGGTGTTCACATTTGTGGCAGCCAATCTTCCACATGATTCCTATTACGAATGAAACCCTCATATCTCCTAAAGTTGCTGGCATGTCAATTTTTCTATTGGAGACTCTCAGAGGTTCAGGCCAGAATGCATAACAGTGTGAACTGTGGGGAAAACAATACATTCCTCTTCTTGCTAGTTTCCAAGTAGGAAAGAAAAAGAACATTAAATACTTCTGACTTTCAGTTAATTACAAAATCATTGGAAATAGAATAGGATGAAAATAACCCCTATGTTCTCTCCCATTGCTATAATGTCAAACTGGTATACATGCTCTGTGGGATGAAGAAGAGGTAGGGGGCTCATGGAATTTCACATGACTGTGCTCCACATCGTCATCTCCAGCCTCCCTTCCTCTAATGACATTACTTTTGTAGTTAGCTTGACATTTTCCCATTTTCACAGATAATCTCCCGACTCAATCCTTTTGTTACTTCCTCCTTTGTAAATCCTTTTGAAAGGATATATACTTATTTACCACACTGTGAACCTTTCACTGGGTTCTTTTCTAGAAAATTTTGTTCCTCACTTCACTACCAAAAATGGGACTATTTGCTGAACTAGTGGACTCTTTGGTGCAGTAAAGAACAGCTAGCATATTAGTAAGTCTGTTATAATGCCATTATAAAGATTCATGGGTAATTTATTTCATAAGAACAACTGCAACACGTAGCATTTAATATTTTGATTCTTTTGTTCTCCATTATGTAAATTATTTTATTAGCATTTGTTTACTTAAAGTCAGGAACCTGTAGAGATTAATTTAGGAAATGACTCTCCTTGGAAGAAAGTAATAAAACATGCATTAAGATGGCATTATTTTATGTCTTTACACCTTTTCCTCAAGTATTTGTGGATTTATCCCTACTGGTCACTTCATTGATGTCCATAAACTTCTTAGTTCTCAGTTATTTACCGAGTAGCTACTATGTGCTATGCATTGTCTTAAGTACTCTGTAAAATGTAAAGCAAATATTTTTCCTCTAAATCATGGAGTAATTAGTTGAGAAGTTGAAAATTGTACAATCAGTCCTATACAAAATAACAAAGATGCACAGAATCAGTCGTATACAAGACAAAAGAGGTACATAAAGAAGTTCTGGATAAAAAACTATATGGTGAATGCCAAAATAGCTGATGGATAGAGCTTATTGGGATGAATTTTTATATTGAAAGCATTTTAATAAGGATATTGGTCTAAAAGAAAAAATTTTTTTCTAAAATTCTTCCAAGCCTGAAATTACTGGGACCACCTAAGAAAAATCAGAATTCTCCCCCGCCTTTCTTGGAAATCTGATGAAGTGCAGACTTTGATGAAATATCTTTGGCAATGTCAATGACGTAGGCAATTTTTCAAGTTGAACTAGAGATGAGTCAGATTAAAAATAAATATAGCATGTGTGCCAAAATACCCAAGCCAAGCTACCCATTTCCATGTGCAAACAATAGGATAGGCACAGTAGATTTTATTTTTTAAATTGTTAATTGAACTGACATTATAGAAGACCTCATTAGCTATGTCTTGTTATAAAAAATATTTGAGGGCACCAAAAAATATGACAGTTGAGCAAGAGGAAAATGCCTAAGTAAATGCCCACATGCTTCTTTTACACTATTACATTCAGATTCAAGGATGTAAATATAATTGTTTGTAATTGAATGATACATAATTTTAGTGAATCTTAGTTAAGGTTTCACAGTTTTTGGTCAAATGTGCCAGCCATCTGCAACAGAACTTGGACTAAAAATTTTGGCCAATGAGGGGTTTTATTAGTACTTCTCATTATATTTTATACATTCTTTTCCAGTTACTTCCCTGATTATATACATTAGAGTCTCTTACAGATTCATTGGAGGAAGTAAAATTTGAACTGAAATCTGACAAATGAGTGAAAGATGGAAAATAGCCAAGCAAAAGAAAAAATGATATCTAGACAAAGAGAATGGCATATACAAAAAACAGATGACATAGGACATATTATATCAGGAAATTGAGATTAGTTAAATATTGCTGGACTATAGAGTTCAAAAATAAGAAAGAATTATTCTGGATCCAGCTGAGCATCAAGGAAGAGAATGCTGAGGGATTTATAAGACAAGTTAGGCAGCTGGGACTTAATCTTTTTCACCATTGCTTTTCTTTTAAGTGACATGAGCAGATGTGTATTTTTAAAAGATCATCCTATATGATGTGTGGAAAATGCACCAGAGGTGAAAATGGTAGACGTAGGAATGGTAGTTACAAATATGATGATGGTAGTTCCCTGAACTGGGGCAGCTAGAATGTCTTCTCTATATTTTTTCTTATTTCCAATGAGTGAACAACTGGAGCCTGGAACAACCAAGCCTTGACCATGGAGACCACAGCAATGCCCTATGGAATGGTGAAGCAGTGACTGGGAAGAAACCTAGGTCCCTGGAGCAAAGCTTCCCACCACCAAAGTATTTACCTTAGACTGTTATGTGACACTGAGAACAATTTCTTTGTTTTTTAAGTGATTGGACTTTGTAGGGTCTCTTTGTTGCATTAGCTTAATTTTCACCCTTACAAATACTAGAGTGGAAGTGATTGCTCAAAGGGAGTGTATGGAAAGAAGTGAGAGAACCCAGAAACATCAACATTCAAGGAATGAGTAGAGGAAAAAGAACATCAAAGGACAGTGAGTTGTTAGTAAGGGAAGAAGGAAAATTAAAAGCTAAAGGAAGAGTATGTTTCAAGAAGAGTGTCGAGTGGTAAATGGTAAGGCAAAATAGGAGATGAAAATTGTCCACTGGATTTGGAAATTAAAAAGGTAATTGATGACTCTGTTTATGGGATGTAAGAGATGTGACAGGGGAGTTCAGTATATTACCAACAGAGGGGTAGTGAGAGACCACAGAAACTAAGCAGAATGAAAAGGACATATGACATGGAGATAGTTTGTGGATACAGAAAAAATGCAACGTCCAGTGACACAGAGAAGCTCTAAGGGTGATTGATTTAACCAAAAGAAGAGAAACTTGGGATGAGAGAGTGGTATATATGAATTTTATTTTCAGCAGTTAAGTTTTAGATTAAGAGAAGTTCTAAGAATGTGATATAGTATTACATAATAGAATCAGTTATGTCACTTTTTAAGTATATTTGGAAACTTCTGCTCCTATAATCATGCAAACCATAATTTGGTTTCAGACTTACCCTCCTACTCTAAGCAACTACCAAGCTGGACAAAGCAGCATTTCAGTTTTTTCTGGTATGACCAAAATGCAGTGTAACCGTGATCCTTGAGGAAAAAGGGAATATGAGATTTGAGCTTTTCATCTGCCCACCTTTCTTACTAGGGAAGCTTTCATGACTGCAGCAGAAGTTGGTGATGCCTAAGTGGAGACAGCACTCAATGAGCTGAAGAGGAAGACATAGACATGGCTCTGCTAATGTGGCAGAAATTTGTGAGATTAATGTGCCAAAGAGGTAAAGATGCTACAGGGAAGAGGCAGTTGTCTATATTGGCATTACCCTCAGGTCGTTGGCCTGAAGAATGGGCTCTACATGGGCAGAAAAGACTCTGAAACGTTTAGTAGAGAGAAGCTGCTGTTGAGATGAAATGTGAATAAAATCGTATTACATACTGTTTGTGGACAAATTTATAATGAAAGCATTAAAATATGATTGGGAAATATATACACCAATATTTGCCTCTAATATAGGAGAAAAGAAATAGACTTGAGGTAAATGAAAACTTTAAAACTTTACATCTACAACGTTTTTTTCTTTCAAATTAAGTGATCTGTGTCACTATAGCAAAATAGTTTTTAATCTGGTTAAAATGTACATATCTTCCTATAATTTTTGTGTACTTGAAATATTCCCTAATTTAAAAATGTAAAAATCAGTTGTGAATTTCCTTTATGGATCATGACAGAGTGACAAATACTGGACATAGCTTCATTCTGTAAACAATTGGAAACTGACAAAATATATGAAGCAATTGCTTTCAAACTTTGGGCAATAGGCAGCACAGAATGTGACGACTGAGAGGAGGAAAGCAAGCAAAGTGTGCCCTACAGTTGCTCCCGTTTTCTACCTAGAGGCAATTTCCCAACCACAGGTACAGGGAAGGGGAGCACAGGAAGAACGCAGTGGCCTCACTGAACCGAGGAGATGTAAATCACAGTGTAGGAAGGCTGAGATGGTTGAAAACTGTGGAGCAGAGTTTCGTAAAGGAGAGAGATATGCATAAAAGGAGCTCCAGAAGTGTGCATATAGTTCCTTTGAGTCTTTTCTGAGTTTCAAGCTGTATGTGATTCTAGTGAAACTCCACAAAGTCAAGCAAAGAATAATTGGGAATTATAAGCTAAACAATTCCCAGAGCTTATGCAAAAGGAGATTGAGCTCTGACGTCAAAATGAAGAGCCCTTGGAAATAAGCCAGGTCGTCATTGAAGACCCCAGAGGGATGATACCTTGAAATTAGAGCTGAACTAGCCATGGAGACCGGAGTACAACTCTGGACCTGCCCCTTAGAAAACCTTAAAAATAGACCTACAAATGGTCCAACTTATCAACAAGTAATTTAACCTCCTGTCAGAACAAAGTGCAACACTCTTCAAGGAGGACATCAAAATCTACACACTTGGACACAAAATAGCCATGCAGTCCAACATTCAATAAAAAATTACTACATATACCAAGAACCAGGTAATTGTGACCCATAGCCAGGGAGAAAAACTTTAAAAAAATTTTTAAATCGCCAGGGCCAAGAAGACTAAAAGAAGTAGTTAAGAAAAGCTACTATGTGATATTCAAATATTTAAATGACAATGTGAACATAATGAGGAGAAAAACAGATTGTGGGGGAAAAAAAAACACTGGAACATCTAGAGATGAAAAATAAATGAAATAATACAATGTTAGAAATGAAATTTTCACTGACTGGTATCAGAAGGTTTGACACTGAAGAAGAAATGATCAATAAACCTAAAGCCAATAAAATATAATCTCTCCAAAATGAAGCAAGAAAAGAAATGTGCCTGGGGGAAAAAGGAGCAGAGCATTAGTTACACATGGGACAATATCAAGCAGTGTTACACACACACACACACACACACACAGACAAAATTGCACGGAGTCAAATCATAGTCAAATTGCTGAAAACCAGTGAGAAGGCAGACTTGAGTAGACATTTCTCCAAGGAGGATATACAAATGGCTAATAAATATATGAAAAGATGCTCAACATCACTAATAATCAGAGAAATACAAATCAAAACCACAGTGAACTATTACCTTACACCCATTAGGATTGTATATTAAAAAAGTAGAAAATAACAAGTGTTAGCAGGGATGTGGATAAGTTGGAACCTTTCGGCACAGTAGATAGGATTGTAAACTGGTGCAAATGCTAAGGGAATAGTATGGAGGTTCCTCAACAAATTAAAAATAGAACCACCATATGATCCAGAAATCTTACTTCTGGGTAGGTATCCAAAAGAACCAAAAACAGTGTTTTCAAGAGATACTTGCACACCCATGTTCATAACAGTATTATTCACAATAGTCAGGAGGTGGAAGCAACCCAAATGTCCACTGACAGATGAATGAATAGACAAAATATGGTGTAGACATTTAATGGAGTACTATGCAGCTGTTAAATACTGTGTAGCCTGATACATGATACAACTTGGATGTACCTTAAGAATATTATGCTAAGTGAAATAAGCCAGTCACAAAATGACAAATACTGTATGATTCCACTTATATGAAGATTCCAGAGCAGTTATATTCATAGAAATAGAAAGTAGAATGGTGGTTACCAGGCCTGGGAGGAGAAGGAAAAGGGCAGTTACTGCTTAATGGGTATAGAGTTTGAGTTCCACAGGATGAAAAGTTTCTGGACATCTCTTTTACAACAATATAAATATACTTAACACTACTGAACTGTACACTTTAAAAGGTTAAGATGATATATTTTATATGTGCTTCTTACCACAAAAAATATTGAAAAATTTAACATCCATTATGAAAACTCAACAAATTAGGAATAAAAAGGATTTTTTCAACAGATAAAGATCATTTATTTTTAAAAAAACCCAAAAACCTAGAGGTAACATCACACTTACATACTTAATGGTGAAAGACTGAATACTTTCTCCCTAAGATTAGGAAAAAGGCAAAAATCCATCCTTATACCAACACTCTTCAAATTTGTACTGGAGGTCCTACTAGTGTAATAAAGCAAGAAAAATGAAGAAAGGCTGGAACAATTCTGTTGGAACAATTGGATACCAAAATGGAAAACAGTGAACTTTAATCCTTATCTCACACTATCTGCAAAAAGTAACTCAAATTGAATTACAGATGTAATTGTAGAAGCTAAATCTATAAAACTTCTCAAAGAAACCAGAAGACAATCTTCATGACACTGGGATAGGCAAAGGTACTTTAGTTAGTAGCAGAAATACTCTGTTCTTATGCCTGTGTGTTGAGTTTTAGAAAGGTGACACAACTGATTTGTTTAATCCACTTTATTTCGTCCTTATGCTAGAATGTTGTTGTGCTAGCAGCACTGTCTTCTAGTTTGCTTTGTCTATGACTCAGATTAGCCCAGTCTGTTTCTGCTAATGGAGCAAAGCAGTCTCACCCACACAGACTTCATTAACTCATAGCTATTTCAGCTTGTAACTGTCACTAAGAAAAATGTAAAAATGTGGAAACTTCGGGAAATGAGATTTTCCTTCTCGCTGTTGAATGCCTTTCTATTATGACCATGGAATCAAAGAATCACAGTGAGCGTGGCAAAGATTCGATCTTAGCTTAATTTGGGGAAGACATCAGTGATTTAAAAGAAAAATAGGTACTTCGACAACCATTTTTTTTTTTTTTTGCTTTACAGTGATATAAAAAAATCATTACCTTGTAATTTATGTAGTCATGTCAACAGTTACTTTAATCCAAATGAATGCCATGAATATGTTACCAAAAATGTTTGTGCAATCCGTATATTATGGGATTCATATGGCTGGAGCCATATGAATGAGCTCCCTTAAGGAGTATTAAATATTTCTAATAGCCACATATACAGTCTCTTCTAGCCCTTAATATCTTTATTCTAGAGTTTGTGATCTAGTCTGTATTTCTTGTGTTGCTATTTTAAATATTTTCTTACATGCAGGACATACTGGGGCTGGAAAACAGCTGGTCAATGTCCTTTAAATAATAATGTCATATTTAAAGACTCATGGTCAGGCACTTTTCTATCATGCTTTTTCCAAACTTAATAATCTTAATTCCTTTAATCTTTAATCATGCATCCAATTGCCTAGGCCTTTTCTTAATCCCCAGTACTAGATATGAGATAGTTCCAACCATGTGTTTAGAACAGAGATTGCAATTCCCCGTTAACTTTGATTAGAACCAGTTTCTCTGGAGCATACGAATATACTTCCCATGCCTCGTGGCATAAGATAAATTCTTCTGAAGAGTACAGAGCAATGCTCTGTCACGCATCCAGCTGTTCCTTCTTTTATTACTTAGAGTCTCGCCAACTGATGAATCAAACGGACACTGCCTATTATGTGTTGTCTATGGGAACATTCTTGAGGATGGATTAACCAACTCCAATTCAAGCTTTGCCCTGGATAGCATTCCTTATAGTAAAATGACCAGGTGGAGGAATAATCTTTGAAATATATTAAGGAATATAATTTTACTTGAGGAATATAATTTTCTTCCTGATGAAATTCATTCATGTCCTTAACAGAGATGAGCATCTTTCAAGATACACAAGATCAAATCAGTATTATTAACTCTTTACCTAAAATAAATCATTGTGCTACTAAAAGGAAAGGGTAAATATTAATTTACAAATTACATGTTCTATGTAATCTGTGCTCTTCTATAAGAAAATTCTCCAGGTTCTCTTGAATCAAATAGTGATCATACTGAGCAGAAAATGAAGAGCTTGAGAACAAGGCTGTCTCTCTCAAGCCCAGATAAACTCTATCCCAAGGTTGGATATCGGATTCTTCTGAAATCTTCCCCTCTCTGTTGGAACAAAATGATTCTTAGTAATAGAAATATAATAGTAATAGTAAAGTTTTGGAATGTAATTAGAGTTAGTAACAGTACAAGTCAGTCTAAACAATGTGATGTTCAACAAGCACAAACAAGTAGAAATTGAAAATAGCTGTACATCTAGAAAACAATGTTCAAAAAAATTTCAGCTGAAATGATTGCTTAGGATACTAATCCAGTGATGAGGCCAAGATATAAGAGAATGCTTTATAACTGGTACAGGCTTGAACATTTTTTAATAATTACTTTAGATCAAAAGCAGTGCTTTCATTACCTGTAGCTTCTAATAATTTAAATCAATCTCTAAACAGCTAATATAATTCTAGGATTTTAGACATCATTGGCATTGTGGAGGCAAATTATATAACTGAGTAAATGGTGGCCTTTTCCTGTTTTTCAGTAGTTCCAGTCTTTATAGTAAAAGTTAGTGTTAATAATCAACTACCATAAGCTTGCTTTTTCAGAGGAAAATAGTTTACTCTTATTTTTGGTAACAGAATTGAATTTCAACTGTTTATAACTCAGCTATGTGGAAACCTTAAGTATTTTAGATGAAATGAATTAAAATGAAAAATCTTCTTTTTATTATTGTCTACCTACCTTCAGAGGAGACCCTGTCAAAAAAAAAAAAGCCAATATTATTTCTTTTTTATTTGAAAAGTTTAAACAATGGAGAAAAGTCAAGCTATCACTAAAACAAGTACTCATGAAATCTGAAGCCAGAATTGTCACAATGATCACATTTTGACCTTCAGATATTGTTATAATGAAAAATAAAACTTCACTGATGACATTTTTTTAACATCTTTATTAGAGTATAATTGTTTTACAATGGTGTGTTAGTTTCTGCTTTATAACAAAGTGAATCAGCTTCACATATACATATGTTCCCATATCTCTTCCCTCTGGCATCTCCCTCCCGCCCACCCTCCCTATCCCACCCCTCTAGGTGGTCACAAAGCACCGAGCTGATCTCCCTGTGCTATGCAGCTGCTTCCCACTAGCTATCTATTGTACCTTTGGTAGTGTACATATGTCCATGCCACTCTCTCACTTCGTCACACCTTACCCTTCGCCCTCTTCGAATCCTCAAGTCCATTCTCTAGTAGGTCTGCATATTTATTCCCATCTTGCCCTTAGCTTCTTCTGACCACTTTTTTTCTCTTTTCTTTTTTCTTTTGAGATTCCATATATATGTGTTAGCATACGGTATTTGTTTTCCTCTTCCTGACTTACTTCACTCTGTATGACAGTCTCTAGGTCCATCCACCTCACTACAAATAACTCAGTTTCGTTTCTTTTTATGGCTGAGTAATATTCCATTGTATATATGTGCTACATCTTCTTTATCCATTCATCTGTTGATGGACACTTAGGTTGCTTCCATGTCCTGGCTATTGTAAGTAGAGCTGTAATGAACATTGTGGTACATGACTCTTTTTGAATTATGGTTTGCTCAGGGTACATGCCCAGTATTGGGATTGCTGGGTCATATGGTAGTTCTATTTTTAGTTTTTTAAGGAACCTCCATACTGTTCTCCATAGTGGCTGTATCAATTTACATTCCCACCAACAGGGAAAGAGGGTTCTCTTTTCTCCACACCCTCTCCAGCATTTATTGTTCGTAGATATTTTGATGATGGCCATTCTGACCAGCGTGAGATGATATCACACTGTAGTTTTGATTTGCATTTCTCTAATGATTAATGATGTTGAGCATTCTTTCATGTGTTTGTTGGCAATCTTTATACGTTCTTTGGAGAAATGTCTATTGAGGTCTTCTGCCCATGTTTGGATTGGGTTCTTTGTTTTTTTGATATTGAGCTGCATGAGTTGCTTGTATGTTTTGGAAATTAATCCTTTGTCAGTTGCTTCATTTGCAAATATTTTCTCCCAATCTGAGGGCTGTCTTTTCAACTTGTTTATGGTTTCCTGTCCTCTGCAAAAGCTTTTAAGTTTCAATAGGTCCCGTTTGTTTATTTTTGTTTTTTATTTCCATTTCTCTAGGACGTGGGTCAAAAAGGATCTTGCTGTGATTTATGTCATAGTGTTCTGCCTATGTTTTCCTCTAAGAGTTTGAAGGTGTCGGGCCTTACATTTAGCTGTTTAATCCATTCTGAGTTTATTTTTGTGTACAGTGTTAGGGAGTGTTCTAATTTCAGTCTTTTATAGGTAGCTGTCCAGTTTTCCCAGCACCACTTATTGAAGAGGCTGTCTTTTCTCCACTGTATATTCTTGCCTCCTTTATCAAAGATAAGGTGACCACATGTTCATGGGTTTATCTCTGGGCTTTCTATCCTGTTCCATTGATCTATATTTCTGTTTTTGTGCCAGTACCAAACTGTCTTGATTACTGTAGCTTTGTAGTATAGTCTGAAGTCAGGGAGCCTGCTTCCTCCAGCTCTGTTTTTCTTTCTCAAGATTGCTTTGGCTATTCGGGGTCTTTTGTGTTTCCACACAAATTGTGAAATTTTTTGTTCTAGTTCTGTGAAAAATGCCAGTGGTAGTTTGATACGGATTGCATTGAATCTGTAGATTGCTTTGGGTAGTAGAGTCATTTTCACAATGTTGATTCTTCCAATCCAAGAATATGGTATATCTCTCCATCTATTTGCACATCTTTAATTTCTTTCATCAGTGTCTTATAATTTTCTGCATACAGGTCTTTTGTCTCCTTAGGTAGGTTTATTCCTAGATATTTTATTCTTTTTGTTGCAATGGTAAATGGGAGCGTTTTCTTAATTTCACTTTCAGATTCTTCATCATTAGTGTATAGGAATGCAAGAGATTTCTGTGCATTAATTTTGTATCCTGCTACTTTACCAAATTCATTGATTAGCTCTAGTAGTTTTCTGGTAGCATCTTTAGGATTCTCTATGTATAGTATCATGTCATCTGCAAACAGTGACAGCTTTACTTCTTCTTTTCCAATTTGGATTCCTTTTATTTCTTTTTCTTCTCTGATTCCTGTGGCTAAAACTTCCAAAACTATGTTGAATAATAGTGGTGAGAGTGGGCAACCTTGTCTTGTTCCTGATCTTAGTGGAAATGGTTTCAGTTTTTCACCATTGAGGATGATGTTGGCTGTGGGTTTGTCATATATGGCCTTTATTATGTTGTGGAAAGTTCCCTGTATGCCTACTTTCTGGAGGTTTTTATCATAAATGGGTGTTGAATTTTGTCAAAAGCTTTCTCTGCATCTATTCAGATGATCATATGGTTTTTCTCCTTCAATTTGTTAATATGGTATATCACGTTGATTGATTTGCGTATATTGAAAAACCCTTGCATTCCTGGGATAAACCCCAGTTGATCATAGTGTATGATCCTTTTAATGTGCTGTTGGATTCTGTTTGCTAGTATTTTGTTAAGGATTTTTGCATCTATGTTCATCCGTGATATTGGCCTGTAGTTTTCTTTCTTTGTGACATCTTTGTTTCCTTTTGGTATCAGAGTGATGGTGGCCTCGTAGAATGAGTATGGGAGTATTCCTCCTTCTGCTATATTTTGGAAGAGTTTGAGAAGGATAGCTGTTAGCTCTTCTCTAAATGTTTGATAGAATTCTCCTGTGAAGCTATCTGGTCCTGGACTTTTGTTTGTTGGAAGATTTTTAATCACAGTTTCAATTTCAGTGCTTGTGATTGGTGTGTTCATATTTTCTATTTCTTCCTGGTTCAGTCTCAGAAGGTTGTGCATTTCTAAGAATTTGTCCATTTCTTCCAGGTTGTCCATTTTATTGGCATACAGTTGCTTATAGTAATCTCTCATGATCCTTTGTATTTCTTCAGTGTCAGTTGTTACTTCTCTTTTTTCATTTCTAATTCTATTGATTTGAGTCTTCTCATTTTTTTTCTTGTTACGTCTGGCTAATGGTTTATCAATTTTGTTTATCTTCTCAAAGAACCAGTTCTTAGTTTTATTGATCTTTGCTATCGTTTCCTTCATTTCTTTCTCATTTATGTCTGATCTGATCTTTATGATTTCTTTCCTTCTGCTAAGTTTGGGGGTTTTTTATTCTTCTTTCTCTAATTGCTTTAGGTGTAAGGTTTGGTTGTTTATTTGACATGTTTCTTGTTTCTTAATGTAGGATTGTATTGCTATAAACTTCCTTCTTAGAACTGCTTTTGCTGCATCCCATAGGTTTTGGGTCGTTGTGTTTTCATTGTCATTTGTTTCTAGGTATTTTTTGATTTCCTCTTGGATTTCTTCAGTCATCTCTTGGTTATTAAGTAGTGTGCTGTTTAGCCTCCATGTGTTTGTATTTTTTACAGACGTTTTCCTGTAATTGATATCTAGTCTCATAGCATTGTGTTTGGAAAAGATACTTGATATGATTTCAACTTTCTTAAATTTACCAAGGCTTGATTTGTGACCCAAGATATGATCTATCTTGGAGAATGTTCCATGAGCACTTCAGAAGAATGTGTATTCTGTCATTTTTGGATGGAATGTCCTATAAATATCAATTAAGTTCCTCTTGTTTAATGTATCATTTAAAGCTTGTTTTTCCTTATTTATTTTAATTTTGGATGATCTGTCCATTGGTGAAAGTGGGGTGTTAAAGTCCCCTACTGTGATTGTGTTACTGTCGATTTCAATCCCTTTTATGGCTGTTAGCATTTGCCTTATGTATTGAGGTGCTCCTATGTTGGGTGCATAAATATTTACAATTGTTGTATCTTCTTCTTGGACTGATCCTTTGATCATTATGTAGTGTCCTTCTTTGCCTCTTGTAATAGTCTTTGTTTTAAAGTCCATTTTGTCTGATATGAGAATTGCTACTCCAGCTTTCTTTTGATTTCCATTTGCATGGAATATCTTTTTCCATCCCCTCACTCTCAGTCTCTATGTGTCCCTACATCTGAAGTGGATCTCTTGTAGACAGCATATATACGGGTCTTGTTTTTGTACCCATTCAGCCAGTCTATGTCTTTTCGTTGGAGCATTTAATCCATTTACATTTAAGGTATTTATCGATATGTATGTTCCTTTTACCATTTTCTTAAATGATTTTGGGGTTTTTTGTAGGTCTTTTCCTTCTCTTGTATTTCCTGCCTAGAGAAGTTCCTTTAGCATTTGTTGTAAAGCTGGTTTGGTGGTGCTGAATTCTCTTAGCTTTTGCTTGTCTGTAAAGCTTTTAATTTCTTCATCAAATCTGAATGAGATCCTTGCTGGGTAGAGTAATCTTGGTTGTAGGTTTTTCTCCTTCATCACTTTAAATATGTCCTGCCACTCCCTTCCTGCTTGCAGTGTTTCTGCTGAAAGATCAGCTGTTAACCTTATGGGGATTCCCTTATGTGTTATTTCTTGTTTTTCCCTTGCTGCTTTTAATATTTGTTCTTTGTATTTAATTTTTGATAGTTTGATTAATATGTGTCTTGGCGTGTTTCTTCTTGGATTTATCCTGTATGGGACTCTCTGTGCTTCCTGGACTTGATTAACTATTTCCTTTCCCATAATAGGGAAGTTTTTAACTATAATCTTTTCAAATATTTTCTCAGTCCCTTTCTTTTTCTCTTCTTCCTCTGGGACCCCTATAACTCCAATGTTGGTGTGTTTAATGTTGTCCCAGAGGTCTCTGAGACTGTCCTCAATTCTTTTCATTCTTTTTTCTTTATTCTGCTCTGCAGTAGTTATTTCCACTATTTTATCTTCCAGGTCACTTATCCGTTCTTCTGCCTCAGTTATTCTGCTATTGATCCCGTCTAGAGAATTTTTAATTTCATTTATTGTGTTGTTCATCACTGTTTGTTTGCTCTTTTGTTCTTCTAGCTCTTGTTAAACGTTTCTTGTATTTTCTCCATTCTATTTCCAAGATTTTGGATCATCTTTACTATCATTATTCTGAATTCTTTTTTAGGTAGACTGCCTATTTCCTCTTCATTTGTTAAGTCTGGTGGGTTTTTGCCTTGCTCCTTCATCTGCTGTGTGTTTCTCTGTCTTCTCATATTTCTTAACTTACTGTGTGGGGGTCTCCTTTTCGCAGGCTGCAGGTTCATGGTTTCTATTATTTTTGGTGTCTGTCCCCAGTGGCTAAGGTTGGTTCAGTGGGTTGTGTAGGCTTCCTGGTGGAGGGGACTAGTGCCTGTGTTCTGGTGGATGAGGTTGGATCTTGTCTTTCTGGTGGGCAGGTCTAAGTCTGGTGGCGTGTTTTGTAGTGTCTGTGGCCTTATTCTGATATTAGGCAGCCTCTGTGCTAACGGATGGTGTTGTTTTCCTGTCTTGCTAGTTGTTTGGCATAGGGTGTCCTGCACTGTAGCTTGCTGGTGGTTGAGTGGAGCTGGGTCTTGGCGTTGAGATGGAGATCTCTGGGAGAGCTTTCGCCATTTGATATTACATGGAGCTGGAAGGTCTCTTCTGGACCACTGTCCTGAACTTGGCTCTCCCACCTCAGTGGCACAGCCCTGACACCTGGGTGGAGCACCAAGAGCCTGTCGTCTGCACAGCTCAGATAAAAGGGAGAAAAAAGAAGAAAGAAAGAAAGAGGAAGCTAAAATAAAATAAAATATAGTTATTAAAATAAAAAATAATTATTAAGAAAAAAAAAATTTAAGTAATAAAAAAAAAAGGTAGACACACAGAACCCTAGGACAAATGGTAAAAGCAAAGATATACAGACAAAATCACACACAGAAGCATAAAGATACACACTCACAAAAAGAGAAAAAGTGAAAAATATATATATATATATATCGTTGCTCCCAAAGTCCACCTCCTCAAGTTGGGATGATTCGTTGTCTATTCAGGTATTCCACAGATGCAGGGCACATGAAGTTGATTGTGGAGATTTAATCCGCTGCTCCTGAGGCTGCTGGGAGAGATTTCCCTTTCTCTTCTTTGTTCGCACAGCTCCCAGGGTTTAGCTTTGGATTTGGACCAGCCTCTGCGTGTAAGTTGCCTGAGGGCCTCTGTTCTTCCTCAGATAGGACGAGGTTAAAGGAGCAGCTGATTCGGGGGCTCTGGCTCACTCTGGCAGGGGGGAGGGACGGGTACGGATGCAGAGTGAGCCTGCGGCAGCAGAAGCAGGCGTGACGTTGCACCAGCCTGAGGCGCCGTGCGTTCTCCCGGGGAAGTTGTCCCTGGATCACGGGACCCTGGCAGTGGCGGGCTGCACAGGCTCCCGGGAGGGGAGGTGTGGAGAGTGACCTGTGCTCGCACACACGCTTCTTGGTGGCGGCAGCAGCAGCCTTAGCGTTTCATGCCCGTCTCTGGTGTCTGCACTGATAGCCGCGGCTCGCGCCTGTCTCTGGAGCTCCTTTAAGCGGCGCTCTGAATCCCCTCTCCTCACACACCAGGAAACAAAGAGGCAAGAAAAAGTCTCTTGCCTCTTAGGCAGCTCCAGGCTTTTTCCCGGACTCCCTCCCGGCTAGCTGTGGTGCACTAACCCCTTCAGGCTGTGTTCACGCTGCCAACACCAGTCCTCTCCCCGCGATCCGATCCGACCGACCGAAGCCCGAGCCTCAGCTCCCAGCCCCGCCCGCCCCGGCGGGGGAGCAGACAAGCCTCTCGCGCTGCTGAGTGCTGCTCGGCGCCGAGCCTCTGTGCGGGAGTCTCTCCGCTTTGCCCTCCGCACCCCTATGGCCGCGCTCTTCTCCGTGGCTCCGAAGCTTCCCCCCTCCTCCACCCGCAGTCTCCGCCCACGAAGGTGCTTCCTAGTGTGTGGAAACCTTTCCTCCTTCACAGCTCCCTCCCACTGGCGCGGGTCCCGTCCCTCTTCTTTTGTCTCTGTTTTTTCTTATTACTTTTGCCCTACCCAGGTACGTGGGGAGTTTCTTGCCTTTTGGGAGGTCTGAGGTCTTCTGCCAGCGTTCAGTGGGTGTTCTGTAAGACCTGTTCCACATGTAGATGTATTTCTGATGTATCTGTGGGGATGAAGGTGATCTCCGCATCTTACTCTTCCGCCATCTTGAAGCTCCTCTCTCCACTGATGAGATTTAAATTGGCTTTGTTTCCTTTGCCAGCTCCTTTCCCTTTCTATCTGCTCAGAAGCAACCGCTGTCATTACTTTGGTGGCTATTCCCCCAGCTTTTTTACTTTTGCTACTTTTCATTCATAGGAATTTAAAAAATTTTATTAGTTCATTAATTGTTGGAATTGTGTTGAAAACTGTTGTAATTTATACATTTATTGGGATAAAATGACATCTTTATTAAATCTTCCAATTCATAAACAAAATTTTTTCTTCTATTTATTCAGGTTTCCTTTTAGTTTCTTTAATAAATAATTTTCTCCATGTTTTATAAATCTTTTGTTTGATTTATTCATGGTAGCTGTAGATTTTATTGCTAATAAATATAGAATTATATTATGGCTACATTTTCTTGATATTTTAAGACTAATATATATGAGCAGTAGTGATTTTTGTCTGCTGATCTTGTATCAACAGTCCTACAAAAGTCTTTTGCTAATTTTTAGATTCTCTGAAATTATCATCTGAAAATAATGACAATTTTGCTTTATTCTTTGCAAGTCTTACTTTTTTGTCTTGTTCACTGGCTGTGATATCTAGTACCATGTTGAAGAGTAGTGAGTTTAGTAAGGTTTTACTGGCTTATTTGAAGGTATTTCTGATAAAGATTATCATTAACTGTGATGTTTGATATAGGTTTTTGATAGATATCCTGTATGAATTTAAGGAATTTCCCTTTAATTCCTAGTTTACTGAGATATTTTTTACATTACAAATTAGTATTAAGTTTTCCTAATTTTACTGCATCTATTGAAATGACCATATGACTTTTCTTCAGTCTGCTATGTAATGAATCGCATAGAAAATTTTGATGTTCTGTTCTTAAATTCCTGCATAAGCTCAAATTAGTCAAAATGTATGGTGTTTAACCATAAAATTTTTTTTAACATGGAATCATCTTTGACATCAGCTGTTCTTTGATGTTTTTCTAATTTATTATTATTATTATTTTTAAAGTATTTGTTTCATTTATTTATTTATAGCTGTGTTGGGTCTTCGTTTCTGTGCGAGGACTTTCCCTAGTTGTGGCAAGCGGGGGCCACTCTTCATCACGATGTGCGGGCCTCTCACTATCGCGGCCTCTCTTGTTGTGGAGCACAGGCTCCAGACGCGCAGGCTCAGTAATTGTGGCTCACGGGCCCAGTTGCTCCGTGGCATGTGGGATCCTCCCAGACCAGGGCTCGAACCTGTGTCCCCTGCACTGGCAGGCAGATTCTCAACCACTGCACCACCAGGGAAGCCCTAATTTATTATTTTTAATTCTCTACTTTTTTATTTGATAATTTTTTCTTCCAACTTTTTGAGATATAACTGACAGACAGCACTGTATAAGTGTAAGGTGTACAGCATAATGATTTGACTTACATCATAAAATGATTATCACAGTAAATTTAATGAATATCCATCATCTCATATAGATACCAAATTAAAGAAATAAAAAAATTTTGTGTGTGTGGTGAGAACTCTTAGGATGTACTCTCTTCAGAACTTTCATATATAATATACAGCCGTGTTAATTATGCTTATCATGTTGTACATTACATCACTGGTACTTAGTTATCTTATCACTGTGAGTTTGTCTTACCTTTTGACTGACTTCACCCATACCCCCCTGTTCCCAACCCCCGCCTGTGGTAACCACAAATCTGATAACTTTATCTATGAGTTTGTTTTTATGTTTGTTTGTTTTTGAAGTAAAATTGACCTACAAACTTATATTATTTCATACTGTATTTGTCTTTTTCTCTCTGACATTTCACTATGCATAATATCTTTCAAGGCCATCATGTTGTTGCAAATGGCAAAATTTCATTCTTTTTTATGGCTAATATACTACTGTGAATATATGTACCACATCTTCTTTATCCATTCATCTGTTGATGGGCATTTGGTTTGCTTCCATACCTTGGCTATTGTAAATAATGCTGAAATGAACATGGGGTGCATATATCTTTTGTAATTAGTGTTTTTGTTTTTTTCTGATATATGTCCAGGAGTGGAATTGCTGGGTCATAGAGTAGTTCTATTCTTAGTTTTTTGAGAAACCTTCAAACTGTTCTCCATAGTGACTGTACCAATTTACATTCTCACCAACAGTATGGGAGGGTTCCCTTTTCTCCACACCCTCTCCAGCATATGTTATTTGTAGACATTTTTATGATGGCCATTCTGACTGGAGTGAGGTGATACCTCATTGTAGTTTTGATTTGCATTTCTCTAATAATTAGCGATGTTGAGCACTTTTTCATGTGCTTCGGCTTCTTTCTTTAATGGTGTTTTTTAAAGAGCAAATTTTTCATTTTGATGTCCAGTCGCTTGATTTTTTCTGTTATTGCTGCTGCTTTTTCCATTTTGTTTAAGAAATCTTTGTACCCTATATCAGTTTCCTGTAGCTGCTGTATCAAATTTCCATAAACTCCCAGTTCTAGATGCCAGAATTTGGAGATCAAGATACTCATAGAGCTACACCCTCTTTGAAGACTTTAGAGTCTCTTGTGCACCTTCCAGCTTCTGGTGGATCCAGAAGTTCCTTGGTTTATGGTCCCATTGCTCCAGTCTCTGTCTCTATGATCACATACCTCCTCATTTTCTGTCTTGAAATTCTCTCTACTTCTCTCTTATAAGGACAGATGTGTTTGCAATTACTGCCCCCCCTCCCACCCTGCCATAATCCAGGATAAGCTCCTCTCATTGAGATCCTTAATTTACATCATTAGACATACAAGGTCATATTCATCACATCCACGGATTAGGATGTAGACATATTTTTTTTTTGTTTTTTAACATCTTTATGGGAGTAAAATTGCTTTACATTGTTGTGTTAGTTTCTGCTTTATAACAAAGTGAATCAGCTATATGTATACATATATCACCATATCCCCTCCCTCGTGTGTCTCCCTCCCACACTCCCTACCCCATCCCTCTAGGTGGTCACAAAACACTGAGCTGATCTCCCTGTGCTATGCAGCCGCTTCCCACTAGCTATCTATTTTACATTTGGTAGTGTATATATGTCAATGCTACACACTCACTTCATCCCAGCTTACCCTTCCCCCTTCCCGTGACCTCAAGCCCTTTCTCTACGTCTGCATCTTTATTCCTGTTCTGCCCCTAGGTTTGTCAGAACTTTTGTTTTGTTTTGTTTTTAGATTCCATATATATGTGTTAGCATACAGTATTTGTTCTTCTCTTTCTGACTTACTTCACTCTGCATGACAGACTCTAGGTCCATCCACCTCATGACAAATAACTATTTCGTTTCTTTTTATGGCTGAGTAATATTCCATTGTATATATGTGCCACATCTTCTTGCGGAAATATCTTTTCTAGGGCCACCATTCAGCCCACTACCTATCCCAAGGTAACAAAGATAAGCTATTTTTTTTTCTCCTAGAAACTTCATAATTTTAGCATTGACATTTAGATCTGCCAGCCATCTTGACTTATTTTTCTGTATGGTAAGAGGTAGTGTAATTGTCCTTTTTTTTCCATATTGATATACAATTGATGCAGATTATTTGTTGAAAACACTTTACTTTTCACAATGAATTGCACTGGTATATTTGCAACAAATCATTTGACCAAAATGAGTGGATCTATTTCTGGACTCTTTTATTTTTCATTAATCTATTTAGCTATCCTTATGCCAATTCCACATTGTATTAATTATTGTAGCTTTATGGAAGTCTTAAAGTCAAGAGTGTGAGTCTTCTAGTTTTTCTGTTCCTTTTCAAGATCGTTTAGTTCTTTCAGGTCCTTTATATTTCCATATAAATTTTACTACCAGATTGTCAATTTTTACCAAAAATAACAAAGCCTTCTGGAATTTGGACCAAATTTGAATCTATAGATTGTTTAGATCAATGAATCTGTAGATCAATTTAGAAAGAATTAACATCTCTAAAATATTGAATCTTCCATCTAATGAACATGGTATATTTTAAAATATATCTTAGCAATGTGTTTGTGGTTTTCAAATGTAATGATCTTTGATTTTTTAAAAAAATTTATTCCTTACTAGCCTGAACCAGGAAGAAATAGAAAATATAAACAGACCAATCACAAGCACTGAAATTGAAACTGTGATTAAAAATCTTCCAACAAACAAAAGCCCAGGGCCAGATGGCTTCACAGGCAAATTCTATCAAACATTTAGAGAAGAGCTAACACCTATACTTCTCAAACTCTTCCAAAGTATAGCAGAGGGAGGAACATTCCCAAACTCATTCTATGAGGCCACCATCACCCTGACCCTAAAACCAGACAAAGATGTCACAAAAAAAGAAAACTACAAGCCAATATCACTGATGAACATAGATGCAAAAATCCTCAACAAAATACAAGCAAACAGAATCCAACAGCACATTAAAAGGATCATACACCATGATCAAGTGGGGTTTATCCCAGGAATGCAAGGATTCTTATATATACGCAAATCAATCAATGCGATAAACCATATTAACAAATTGAAGGAGAAAAACCATATGATCATCTCAATAGATGCAGAGAAAGCTTTTGACAAAATTCAACACCCATCTATGATAAAAACCCTCCAGAAAGTTAGCATAGAGGGAACTTTCCTCAACATAATAAAGGCCATATATGACAAACCCACAGCCAACATCGTCCTCAATGGTGAAAAACAAACCATTTCCACTAAGATCAGGAACAAGACAAGGTTGCCCACTCTCACCACTATTGTTCAACATAGTTTTGGAAGTTTTAGCCACAGCAATCAGAGAAGAAAAAGAAATAAAAGAATCCAAATTGGAAAAGAAGAAGTAAAGCTGTCACTGTTTGCAGATGACATGATACTATACATAGAGAATCCTAAAGATGCCACCAGAAAACTACTAGAGCTAGTCAATGAATTTGGTAAAGTAGCAGGATACAAAATTAATGCACAGAAATCTCTTGTATTCCTATACACTAATGTTGAAAAATCTGAAAGTGAAATTAAGAAAACACTCCCATTTACCATTGCAACAAAAAGAATAAAATATCTAGGAATAAACCTACCTAAGGAGACAAAAGACCTGTATGCAGAAAATTATAAGACACTGATGAAAGAAATTAAAGATGATCCAAATATTTATTTTCTAATTCTTTTGTTTCTTGCATGTAGAAACACAATTAATTTTTATATATAGACCTTGACACACTGCTCAATTCACCTATTGGATCTAGCAGAATTTTTATAAAATCCTTTAGAGTTTCTGAAAATAAAATTTTACCTCTATTTCTGTTGATCTTTTTACTTTTCTGCCTAATTACATTGTCTCGGACTTCTGTAGAATGTTGAATAGAATTGGTAAGAACAGACTTCATTCAGTATTTTAACAGTAAGTTAAATTTGGTGTAGATTTTTCTTAGACGCTTTTATCAAATCAGAGAATCTTTTTTAGTTTGCCTAGAGTTTTTGTTTTTGTCATAGTTGGGTGTTAAATATGTTCATATGATTTTTTGTACCTATTTTGTACATATTTTCTGTACCTCCTCTGCACCTGACCACGTGATTATTTTTTATTCGGTTTGTGTGATGAGTTATATTGACTGGTTTTTCAATGTTAAACCAAACATGCATTCCTAGGATAATCCTTGGTTATTCATATCATATTATCCTATTAATATACTGCTGAATTAAATTTGCTGATATTTGGTTAAGAAATTTTGTGCCTATGTTAATGAGAGGTATTAGTCTATAGTTGATTTTATTTTGCTATGGGTTTGTCATCATTTAATATCAGAGTTATGCTGCTATACTGGTCTCATAAAATGAGTTGGGAAGTGTTCTTTCCTCTTGTATTTCCTGAAAGAGTTTGAATAAGATTGGCCCGGGGGGGTGGGTGTCAAAAATCAATTTGTTTACCAGTTTTCATCAGTTTAGTAAGTTGTGTTTTTGAGGAATTTGTCTATTTCATCTACATCATCAGGTGTGGGCTTAATTATGTCCATAATAGTTCCATACTCTCTTTCTAATTACTATAGGATTTATGGTCATATTGCCTATTATATTTTGGATATTTATATTTGTGTGTTTTTTTCCTAGCTCAGTGTTTTTAGGGTATATAAATTTTAATAATCTTTTCAAGAACCAACTAGCTTGAAGGATTTTCTCTTTATTTCCATATAAATAATTTCTGTTCTCTATTATCTTCTCCTGTCTATTGATATTGTGTTTATGTTGCTTAGATCATTGATTTTAGAACTTTTTGTTTTCATATGTTTTACTATATATATTATATATCTCACAATACATTGCTGTTGATTTTGCTTCAGTCAAGCATCTTTCAAAGAATTGGGTAAAATTGAAAAGAAAAAGATATACCTTTCTTTTTTTTTTTTTTAATTAATTTATTTATTTATTTATGGCTGTGTTGGGTCTTCATTTCTGTGTGAGGGCTTTCTCTAGTTGTGGCAAGCGGGGACCACTCTTCATTGCGGTGCGCGGGCCTCTCACTATCACGGCCTCTCTTGTTGCGGAGCACAGGCTCCAGATGCGCAGGCTCAGTAATTGTGGCTCACGGGCCCAGTTGCTCCGTGGCATGTGGGATCCTCCCAGACCGGGGCTCGAACCCGTGTCCCCTGCATTGGCAGGCAGGTTCTCAACCACTGCGCCACCAGGGAAGCCCAGATATACCTTTCTTAATCATTTCCAGAAGTCTTCAATCCTTCTGTAGATTCAGGTTTCCAACTAGTGGTGTTTATCTCCAGCCTGAAGAACTTCCTTTTATTTCTTGTGGTATAGTTATAAGTAATAGCAAGTTTTCTCAGTTTTTGTTTGTTGGAAAATGGCTTTATTTCATCTTCATTTTTTAAGATTTTTTTTGCTGAATATAGAATTCCAGATTAGCCATTTTGGCTCACTGGCAAAGCTCTCATATTATAATATGAAATAAATGGGGAAAAAATTAAAGCTATACCTCTTAAAGCTCCATCTTTGCCTTATCCTTGTGCTTGGAGTTTTCAAAGAAATACAGATCAAGAGACATAAATTGCTGTGACAACTAAACACAAATCCTGACATATTTCTTTGCAGTCAGAGGGCTTATGGAAGTAAAACTGACTCATGAAAGACCCTGTAACAGCTTTAGAGATGATCCAGAAGATGATTAAAGGACTGGAAACCAAGACTAACTCTGAGAGGTTAATAAAGCTGGAACTATACAACTTGATGAACAAAAAAACTCCACAGTCATTTCATGCCAGTCTTTTAAAAATTTTTTTACTTTAAGTACAGTTGATTTATAATACAATATTAGTTTCAGGTGTACAACATAGTGATTCAATATTTTTATAAATTAAACTCCATTTAAAGTTATTACAAACTAATGGCTATATTTTCTTGTGCTATATGATATACCCTTGTTGCTTACTTATCTGATACATAGTAGTTTATATCTCTTAATACCTTATGCCTATCTTGCTGCTTCCCCCTTTCTTCTCCCCACTGTAATCACTAGTTTGTTCTCTGTATCTGTTTAGTTGTATTCATTTATTTTATTTGTTTTATTTTTTAGATTCCACATATAAATGATAACATAGATTATTTGTCTTTCTCTGTCTGGCTTATTTCACTAAGCATAATACCCTCTATGTCCATCCACGTTCTTGCAAAATAGCAGAATTTCATTCTTTTTTATGTCTGAGTAACATTCCATTGTGTGTGTGTATGTATTTCACATCATCTTTATCCATTTATCTGTTGATGGACACTTAGGTTGCTTTCATATCTTGGCTATTGTAAATAATGCTGCTATGAACATTGAGGTGCATGTATCTTTTCGAATTAGTGTTTTTGTTTTATTTTTTGATATATACCCAGGAGTAGAATTGCCGGATCATACGGTAGTTCTATTTTTAGTTTTTTGAGGAACCTCCATACTGTTTCCCACAGTGGCTGCACCAATTTATATTCCCACAAACAGTGTACTAAGGTTCCTCTTCTCCACATCCTTGCCAACATTTGCTATTTGTAGACTTTTTAATGATACTCATTTTGACAGGTGTGAGGTGATATCTTATTGTGGTTTTGATTTGTAGTTCTCTAATGATTAGCGATGTTAAGTATCTTTTCATGTGCCTGTTGGCCATTTGTGTATCTTCTTTGGAAAAATGTCTATTCAGGTCTTCTGTACATTTTTTAATTGGATTTTTTTTTATATTAAGTTGTATGAGCTATTTATATGTTTTGAATATTAACCTCTTATGAGTCATATCATTTGCAAATATTTTCTCCATTCAGCAGTTTGTCTTTTTGTTTTGTCCATGGGTTTTTTTGCTGTGCAAAAGTTTTTAAGTTTAATTAGGCCCCATTTGTTTATTTTTACTTTTGTTTCTTTTGCCTTAGGAAACAGATCCAAAAAAATATTGCTACAATTTATGTCAAAGAGTGTTCTGCCCATGTTTCCCTCTAGGAGTTGCATGGTTTTCAGCCTTACATTTAGGTCTTTAATCGACTTTCAGTTTATTTTTGTATATGGTATTAGAAAATGTCCTAATTTAATTCTTTTACATGTAGCTGTCCATGTGCCAGTCTTCAAATATACAAAGGGACTGTATTCACTGAGTGGCAGCCAGCTGTTTGCAAACCCAGATGTGCATAGAACAAGATAAAATGGGTGTAAACTAAATTAGGAGGGACTTAATTTTGTTTGGAATAGTTTCTTATAAGCAATGAAGTTATTGAATAAATCTTCTTCTCTAAAAGTGATGAGAGTGTCTCCTTTATATTTAGAGGGCTCGCATGCTGCTGCTGAAGGAGATGCACAGATTATGTATCTTAAAGGTTCTTGTCACAACTTTCTATTGTCAAAACTTCAGTAGATGGGACTATCCCAAAGCAAGCTCTCCCTCCCTTTATAGGTTCTCATTTACCCCACCTAACAAAGCTATCTGTAAATTTTACATCTGTGAGAAATTTTTAGTATAGCAACGAAGCCTTCTGTGAACTCAGTTTGTCATTGAGACAGATAAGATTCTAGTTTCTGAACAGCCATTCAAAGAAAAAAATTAGCTGCACATAAAGAAATGTGGATAAATTATCATTACTGATATTTTTACTACAGAGTCTTTCCTTAAAATAATTTATCTTCAATTACTTTTTTTTCTAAAGACTTACATTTTAGACTTTGGCATTTGGTCCAATTCTGCATAATTTTGAATTACAGAAAAAAGAAGATGTATTAACTGACTGGTATGTTGTAAAAATCTTTTTCTAAGATGCAAGGAATAGATTGATTGAATAGCTTTTTAAAATAGGTGTAAAATCTTTAAATCCCTATTCTGTCACAGCTTTCCTCACAGAAATGACAGTAATCTGACTGAACTTCTTAACTAAATTATGCAGAATCATCCACATTAAGCAACACTCATTTTATTCATGGTATAGAGAATCATAGTCTGGCAGTGTTAGGCTCACAGTATAAACAAAGATATCGAGGTTAATTCCTTTGCCTGGTGTTACTTGCTAGGTCCTCTGGCAGAGCCCTGATTAGATCCCAGGCCTCTTGATTCCCAGGTTAATACAATTTGTAGTAAATCAGGCTGCTTCTAACCTATTGGTGTATGTCTCCTACAACTAATTCACCAACATTGGGTGAAGTCACTTAAATGATTACGTAGCCAAAATAGCTCTGAAGGAAACTTCCCTGGGAAGGTTTCAATACTTGCCTTTTAATATTCATTGTTCCTTCTGAATCCAAACAGGCTTGCTCTGAAAGTATTCTTCCCATAATCATTGGTCTTCAAAGCATACCTATTTTGAAATCAATACTTATTTAACAGCTGAAAAATATTCCTAATAAATTGTTTGGTGAGGAAAAACATTATACAACAAAATGTAAACACACAAACACACACACTTCTCTGAAAAAAGAAAGCAAACAAAAATATTGACCAGTCCCATCTCTGAGTGATCATATTTTGAGCGGTTCTTTTTTTCTGATTTCCTTGCTTAGCTATAATATTTAAAATCCAACAATAAACATATATTGCTTTTATGAGGCCAAAAAAAAAAATCAAAAGGCTCTCAAGTCCCAATCATCTTGTGATTTTGATTGGGAACATAATTTAAAGTGAGCGTACTTGAGAACTCCTTAGCATTTTGTAGTTCAAATGGAGAGCAGCAATGAACAGCTAACATTTGAGGCTATCAGACAGTCTGCCTACTTGTGAACATTATTCTAAATATAATTTTCCAGTGAAATGATTTGGTTCTTAATACTGCTCAAATATGCCCTCAAATATTAATATCTTAGTGGCTAAAAAGCTACTCAAATTTGACATTCAGTATATTAGGTAATCTGAATTAAAAGCACTACATTCTGAAAGAAGGTTTGATTTTTATTAGGGCAAAAGCAGCCTACTAAAAAAATACATTCTTAGTTTTCAATGTATAATTATAATTCCATTGTATAAATGTCATTAATTTGCCTCTAAGATTGTAATTACTCACTATTTCATGATCTATTCAAATGGTTCAATCAACACTCTTTCACTAAAGAGGCAAAATCATAGAAATAAACCCAAAGTATAAAAGGAACATAAAACATTATTTTTACATTATGGTGCTGGTTGAACATATTTTAGGAATAGATGTCCTTCTAAACTCTCTTGGCGTGTCAGTATATAATGAATCACCCTTAGGACCTATGACATCTTTAAATCTAACCTAACTTTTAATCACTAGTGTAAGTCCGCTTACTGGTATTTGGTTTTCAGTATAAGGCAATGTACCAGAATCTTGTTTAAAGTGGATTTTTATATTCTTGAAGCAAACCAGAGGTATAGCTCTATTTGAATGGCCCCTGCTTTGACTAAAATCATTGAGGCTGGAAAGATTTTTATGTAACAATTTGTTTAAGAGCTCCAAATCAATCTCTGCCGATTATTAATAATCAATTAGTAAATCAACACTGGGACTTCTTTTCTCTGGAACCAAAACTTTAACCCTATAGCTCTTGTTATCTGATTTAATCTTCATCCCATTAGTCATTCTTATTATTTCCTGGATTGTTCTGTGTATCATTTCCAGCTGAGTTCTTCTGAAATTATTTCTTTGTTATTACCATGATAGCTCAGCTGTGGAGAGGCCTTCATATGACTGGAAATCTTAGGCCTCTTGGGGCTTGCTAAGGAATGTCTAAAATCCCACTGCTCCAAATACATCTCCACGGTTTCACTGTTTTAAAACTGTTCCCTTGGTAATCTGGAGAGTGTTAAGAGTTAGGGAAGGAGGGAGAAGTAAATTCTCCCAATGCAGTAGAAATAGTTAAGGGCTGAATTTGAGGAATTGTGTCTCCCAGCATAATGTTGGTTTGGGCTCTGGTGTCAAGATTATATCTAGGAATATGAACATCTGGGCCTAATGAGATATCAGCATGCATTTGGATCGTGAATAAACAACCTTCCTCCAACCTGGTCACCGCTGGCTACATCAATAAAAGGCTTGTCGATGATTACAAAAATCATTCTCTGACACCTATTGACCAACTATCTTCCCCAAACAGGGCAGATTTAATCACTCTGGAAAGCAATTCCATTCATGGATTATCGTAAAAATGAGATAGGCAATTTCTAGCTGTTTTTCGCCCAAAAACAGTCACACACACACACACACACACACACACACACACACACACACACACACACTCCTTGTGTAGAGAGCTCTCCTGCTTCTTGGCATACCCATCAACCTCACTGGAGGGGTCCTGAGGAAGGATTTCACACACAACTGACTGGACTAGCGATATTAGTGACTGCTATTCGGACAGCTTTTAAAATGCAAGTGTTATTCAAGGTGAGAAATATAGCCTCCTCTTAACAGGCCTTTTCTTCGTTGACTCTGGTTATTTTTGGCAGAACCCAGAGGACACATATGTTTTAAAGACAAGAATTGGGGAGGAAAGGTCGCAATTACAAGTGTGTTGCTTCCACAGAGCACAGATGGGAGGCAGCCTAGGAGCTGAGGGAGGGGCTCTGAGTGGAGGAGAAATGCCGGTGTGACTCCACCCCCTTAGGCTTCTGCACAGCCCATGTCCCGTCCGATGTGAACAGGTCTGGTCGCACCCTCAAATGATTTCTAAGCTTTCTGTCAATAACCTAGGATTCACAGAGTATGAGAGTGAATCTTTTCCTTCTTCCCTCTGCACTTAGTGGTTAACTCGAGAAAAAAAAATGTCTTTGTTTCCAATGTTGTTTTAGGAATATCAGGAAATTTATTTGAACAAGATGTGTTAAAATATTATTCCTATGTAAATGAAACAAGTATGGAAGTCAGGGGGATAAAGAAATACAAAAGATTAAAAGCATTAAAAATTATTCTAAATCGGGTAAAGTCTGGATCTGAGGTGCTGCAAAGTCCCTTCCAACTCTGAGATTCTAAAGCTTTATCACCTATATTTGTATGGCATATCAAATTTACAAAGTACTTTCACATTTATTCTCTAATTTGAATTTTACAATTACCTTAAATCAAAGCACATGAGCCCAACAGATAAAGAAACTGAGGCCGAGAGATTCTGGATGGTTCCTCCAAAGTCACCAACTCCTTGCAACGGTTGAATTCTGATTATGATCAAGGTTTCCTGACTCCCAATCCAATGTTTTACAGCCTTTAATTCACACAGTACTCCATGCAAAGATATGAGATAAGTTATACCAACATATTGGAAAGCCTCTTGGCTAAGATAGGGTTCTAAATGAGCAAATTTGTGCAGATAAACTCACTAAAGCTGTTTTTATTCTGTTGCCATATTAGCATGCCAAAATCTGGTAGACGTATGGTTCCAGCCTTCAAGAATATTAGCTGTTAAAGATAATAGAATTATAAATTAGTTCCCTTTCCACTTATATTATTTAGACTCACTCAACAAACAAGGGGCAAATATACTCAGGTTCCGGGTGGGGTTTATAGTTGGGATAAAAGGAGAAGTAAGAAAGGAACCTGGTCTCCTAAGGCTTTAAGGAGAACTGGGACATCATTACAATGATTACAACTGCATCTTCACAGTTCGGGATCCACAAAAGCTGGAGAAGTGAGAGAGCATCTCTGGGAAGCCAGTGTGAGTGCACATCTCCTGTGCCCAGGACTCACCCTTATAGCCCTGCTTCTTTCTCTGGTTGTTTCTTTATCTTCCATGTAAATTAACCTGTCTATACACTCCTTTTCTCTGTCTCATATCTTTTATTGATTTGAGCTGATTATTATTGCCTTCTTGGGTAATATTATTACCCAAAGTAATATATTACCTTCTTTAATTTTTCTGAGCTATTCCACTTTTGACTTACCTCTGCTTAGAGGATCAGTTTGAATGTGTTAGTTACCAGGACAGACTTACTGGGGCTCTGACCACCTTTATATACAGGTCTATTGCCTATATCTTTGGCTCATGTCCCCCATCCTCAGCTTTCCCAAGGGTTGTGAGGTCACATGGCACAAACCATAGTTACCATAAGCAAGGACTATTTTTTTTGGCAGTGTTTTTATTTCTTTTTATTTTTTTAAACTTTTTATTTTATATTGGAGTATAGTTGATTAACAATGTTGTGATACTTTCAGGTGTACAGCAAAGTGATTCAGGTATACCTATACATGTATCTATTCTTTTCAAATTCTTTTCCCATTTAGGTTGTTACAGAATACTGAGCAGAGTTCCCTGTGCTATACAGTAGGTCCTTGTTGGTTATCCTTTTTCAATAAAGCAGTGTGTACATGTCAATCCCAAACTCCCTAACTATCCCTCCCCCCAGCGCTTCCTCCCTGGTAATCATAAGTTCATTTTCTAAGTCTGTGAGTCTGTTTCTGTTTCGTAAATAAGTTCATTTGTATCATTTTTTTTAGATTCCATATATAAGCGATATCATACGGTATTTCTCC
This sequence comes from Balaenoptera musculus, assembly GCF_009873245.2. Classification (NCBI taxonomy): domain Eukaryota; kingdom Metazoa; phylum Chordata; class Mammalia; order Artiodactyla; family Balaenopteridae; genus Balaenoptera; species Balaenoptera musculus. The sequence continues at coordinate 98,220,974 of NC_045788.1, forward strand.
TTCTCTGTCTGACTTACTTAACTCAGTGTGACAATCTCTAGGTCCATCCATGTTGCTGTAAATGGCATTATTTCATTCTTTTTAACAGCTGAGTAATATTCTATTGTATATATGTACCACATCTTCTTTAACCATTCCTCTGTCGATGAACATTTAGGTTGCTTCTATGTCTTGGCTACTGTAAACAGTGCTGCAATGAACATTAGGGTGCATGTATCCTTTCGGACCATGTTAAGCAAGGACTTTATCCCAAGGATGGGGGCAGGCTAGAAGTCAGAGACCTCTCATGCACTATACTTCCTGGCGTTCCTTATTTTTTTAATCTTAACTTGCTAAATTTTTGTTTAAGTATTTCATTTTATTTTGAATAATCTGATTTATTGCTTCCTGTCTATTCTCTTGGACCCAGTTTCAAATAAACATATGTAAATATAAATATTTTAGTAACACTTCAGACAGTAAGAAAATTGGATAGCAGTAATAACAAAATCAAATAAAGTAGAAGTCCTCTTACCTTATGCAATAAGGACCAGTAATTGGTTAGTAAAAAAGGCATTTAATGTGAGGGATATTTTTTAAATGATATATTGTTTAAAGATCATATTTTAACTTAATACATGTAAATATCTTTTTATCAGAGTGTTCCGTAGTTGTCCATTTGTATAAAGACCATCATTCCTAATACAACATCTCTAATTTCTAACTCTGACTTCTTTAAAGTAAAATGAAAATTTAACACATTTGCAAATTAATGTTGGTGTGTAAGTCAAGATTTTGAGAAAATTTTCCCAATCATTTATAAATTTCTTATCTATACCTCATTTACAAAGAAAATTTCATTTAGAACCACAGATTATCATGCCTTAATCAGAGAACTGGACTTAGTTTTGATAGAAATAACTTTGTTTTCCACTCATGTTTTACTCAGTTATATATTTGAATGCATTAAAAATTTTAAAATAAAACCATTTAAAATAACATTAAAATATTAAGTAACATAAGGCAGCAACAAAAGTGATTCTTGATATGTCTGTGACACAACTGATGGAAACAATAGTACCAATATGGCTTGGAGAATAAAGTAGTCTTCTGGTCATGAGTGTTTGCTGTGCCATGAGCCTCAGTCACTGTGCTTTACAGAGAGAAGAGAGAGAATCCATTCAACCAGCAAGTGAGCTAAGGAGTTTTCCTGAACATATATACTCAACATGATTCATAATTTCTCTTAGGTTATAATAACATGTAAGGTTTAAAATGGAGAGGAAATTCCACTGGTGAATTTTAAATAAAAGTGATTTCCGTTAGAAGAATACAAAAGAACACACAATTAAGACTGGTCAGTATAGGTAAATAAACAATAAGAAACAGAAATAGGAACCTCCTCAGAATACACACAGAAATAAAATCCAAGTGAATGAAGTAAAAGTAGACTTCTGTTTGCCAAAAATTCAAGAAGCAGAGAACATGTAGGAGTATTTCATAACAGACATTCTTTAAATGCACTGGAAAACCAGAAACGACAGGGAAACCAAAAAAAGAGAAACAAATACCACGTACGTGAGCTGAGGCGTAGCTGCTCTTGGAGATGTGCTAATCTTGGATTTCAACACAGATTGAAACAGTAGCAGAGACACCGGAATTCAGAAATGCAAGGAGTTGGAACTGAGATCACCAATATAAGTTGGAACCTGAAGGGCCTGCACTCAATGAAAAGGTTAAAAAGAAAAAGGAAAAGGAGAGCCTCCGGGCACAGGGAGAATGTAAGGAAGTTTACTTTAGTTTGGATTTTGAGGGGCTAAAAAAAAATTTCCCTGCATTGGGGCTGTACCAAACGTTGTCTGGTTTGGACAAGAAATCTCCGTAGAAATCGCTCTTACACCAGGAATACTTCTGCTAAGAGTCATGGGATCAAAAAACATAAAAATTCCCTGATAGGACATGGTTTCAACCTAGGCTGCACAGGATTCCTATGAGAATGAAAATGAGTTTACAGTGCAATTATAAAATAACAGGAAACAATCTACCAGGAATCGGACAGCATATACAACAGGAGATTTCAAATCCCAATAGTAGCAGAAGATAGAATGATCTGACGGAGATTCTGAAGTAAACTGTTAAGATGATTAAAGAGAAAAAAAAAAAAACTAGAATTGAAGATGTAGACAAAAGGACACAAAAGCATACGAAAATAAGATGTAGTGATAAATGGATATAGAGGTGGTCAGATGGACAAATATGTGTACATCAAGTGTCGTAAAATGTTCATAGTAGAATATAGCTGGTGGTTATACAGGTGTTCAATGTAAAGTGACTTCTTATCTGTTTGAAATTTTTCATAGTAAAATACTGGGAGAAATATACCACGAACAAAGAATGGCAAGATACAAAAAGAATCAACTCAACAACTATAAAAGCTGGAGAAATATTTACAAAACTGTTTGCAGGCATTAGCCATCAGCAAAGAAGGACCACAATAAAATACCGAGGACCACAATAAAACTGAAATAAGCAAGTTTGGGAACAAATAAGAACCATCTCACCAGAAGTACACAACTCAAATGATAGAGACCAAAGTTTAGCATAGAGCACCGTCAGTGGTCCTCAGATTGTGGTCCCCTGACTAGCAGCATCACCATCACCTAGAAACTTGTTAAAAAAGCAAATATTCAGGCTCCTCCACAGAACCACTGAATCAGAGACTCCAGCGGTAGAGCCCAGCGCTCTGATTCTGATGCTCTCTTATGCCTCAGAGAATCACTGGTTATAGGGAAATAGAACTTCTGATATAAGGTAGCTAACAAAAAATTAATGATAACATTAATGATAACACATAATCTTGAGAGAATTCCCTTTCAAGTCCAAAATGAGTAGTATTATCACTTCTTTCAATGGAGTACTTGAAAATAATTTTACTTTCTACATTAAAAATGTTGGTGAATTTTATTGTCAAACTATTAAAACTGATAAGGAAGTTCAGCAAAGTCATGCTGGATATAGGATTAATACACAAGTTATATAAAATTTAAATGTGGTTCTACAAGGCAGAACTATTTATAAAATGTAATTTTTAAAAGATATTTATTATATTTATTATTTGTTATAAATATATTGTATTTATTATACTTATTATAACCCAACTATAACAAATCTAAACCTAGTAATCTACATTATAATAACTTTCACTATATTTATATTATTCATTCACAGCTCAGCTACCACTACATTATCACCATTACACGCAGGAAACAAAATACCTATTATCACAACCCTTACCCTAGTTACCCTGCTATCAATAGGAGGACTCCCGCCACGATCAGGGTTCATACCCAAATCAATAATCATCCAAGAAATGACAAAAAAAACCACATTATTTTGCCCACACTAATAGCCATCACAGCACTACTTAACTTGTATTTCTACATGCGACTCACTCCACAGCACTGATCATGTTCCGCTCCACAAACAACACAAAAATAAAATGGCAATTTGACTCTACAAAGCAAATAACCCTCCTACCAACCATGATCATAATATGCACTATACTCCTACCCCTCACACTAATACTATCAGTATTGGAATAGGAATTTAGATTAAACCAAACCAAGGGCCTTCAAAGCCCTAACCAAGTATAATTTACTTAATTCCTGCCTAATAAGGATTGCAAGACTATATCCTACATCAACTGAAAGCAAATCAAACACTTTAATTAAGCTAAATCCTCCCTAGACTGGAGGGATACATCTCCCAGGAATTTTTAGTTAACAGCTAAATACCCTGGTCAACTGGCTTCAATCTACTTCTCCCACCGCCAGGGAAAAAAAAGAACTTCGAGATGGGATAATCCTATCATCTCAGAAGTCCTCTTTTTTACCGGCTTCTTTTGAGCCTTCTACCACTCAAGCCTCGCCCCTACACCTGAATTAGGCGGGTGCTGGCCGCCAACAGGCATTCGCCCTCTAAATCCACCAGAAGTACCGCTCCTTAACACTTCCCGTGCTACTAGTCTCTGGTGTATCTACTACTTGAGCCTACCACAGCCTTACGGAGGGAAACCGCAAGCATGTACTCCAAGCCCTTTTTATTACAGTCGCCCTAGGCATATATTTTACACTCCTACAAGCTTCAGAGTACTATGAAGCACCCTTTACAATTTCAGACAGAGTATACGGATCAACTTTCTTCATAGCCACAGGATTCCACGGACTGCACGTAATTACTGGGTCCACCTTCCTCATTATCTGTTTCCTACGCCTATCAACATATCACTTCACGTCCAACCATCACTTCGGCTTTGAAGCCGCTGCTTGATACTGGCATTTTGTAGATGTTGTATGACTATTCCTTTACGTATCTATCTATTGATGAGGCTCATAATACTTTTAGTATTAATTAGTACAATGGACTTCCAATCAGCTTCGGTATAACCCGAAAAAGAATAATAAACTTAATACTGGCCCTATTGACAAACACAGCACTGGCCTCATTGCTCGTACTCATCGCTTTCTGACTCCCCAAGCTGAATATTTATACAGAAAAAACAAGGCCTGATGAATGTGGATTTGACCCCATAGGATCAGCCCGCTTGCCTTTTTCTATAAAATTCTTCCTAGTAGCAATCACATTTCTTCTCTTCGACCTAGAGATTCCCCTTCTACTGCCCTTCCCCTGAGCACCTCAAACAAATAATCTAAAACCAGTACTCACCATAGCCCTGCTCCTAATCTCATTATTGGCAATTAGCCTGGCCTATGAATGAACTCAAAAGGCCCTAGAATAAATTGAATATGGTATTTAGTTTAAAACAAATGATTTCGACTCATTAGATTATGACTAAATTCATAATTACCAAGTGCCTTTAGTATATATAAATATTATTATAGCTTTCACAGTATCTCTTGTAGGACTGCTAATATATCGATCCCACTTAATATCCTCACTATTATGTCTAGAAGGCATAATATTATCGCTATTCCTCATGGCAACCCTAATGATCCTAAATTCACTCTTCACTTTAGCCAGCACAATACCAATCATCCTGTTAGTGTTCTCAGCCTGCGAGGCCACACTCAGATTATCCTTACTAGTAATAGTATCAAACACATATGGCACTGACTACGTACAAAACCTTAACCTCCTCCAATGCTAAAATTTATTGTCTCTATGATTATATTAGTACCCCTGACTTGGTTATCAAAAAGTAATATAATTTGAATTAACTCTACAGCCCATAGCCTACTAATTAGCCTCACAAGCCTGCTTCTCCTTAATCAGTTTAATGATAATAGCCTTAATTTCTCATTAATGTTCTTTTCCAACTCCTTATCTACACCAATTGATCTTAACGATATGACTCCTACCACTAATATTAATAGCCAGATAATCTCACCTGCTCAAAGAGTCACCGACCCCAAAAAAACTATATATCACTATACTAATCATATTACAAACATTTTTAATCATAACATTTACAGCCACAGAACTAATTTTATTTTACATTATATTCGAGGCTACACTAGTTCCTATACTCATTATCATCACTCGATGAGGTAACCAGACAGAACACCTTAATGCAGGACTCTACTTTTTATTCTACACACTAGTCGGGCCACTCCCACTTCTAGTAGCATTAGTATATATCCAAAACACTACAGGCTCTCTAAATTTCTTAGTACTCCAATATTGAACCCAAGCACTACCCAATTCCTGATCTAATGCTTTCTTATGACTAGCCTGCATAATAGCTTTTATGTTAAAAATACCCCTCTATGGCCTCCACCTTTGACTACCCAAAGCACATGTAGAAGCCCCCTTCGCAGGCTCTATAGTCCTTGCAGCCTATTTCTAAAACTTGGGGGCTACTGCACACTGCAAATTACAGCAATACTCAACCCGCTGACAGAATGCATAGCATATCCCTTTCTTATGCTTTCCCTATGAGGAATAATCATAACCAGTTCAATCTGCACCAGACAGACCTAAAATCACTTATCACATATTCTTCCATCAGCCATATAGAGGTTTTCATTGCAGCTATTCTTATCCAGATGCCTTGAAGTTATATAGGAGCCACTGCTTTAATAATCGCCCACGGCCTCACATCATCTATGCTACTCTGCCTAGCAAACTCAAATCACGCGCAAGTCCATAGCTGAGCAATAATCTTAGTCCAAGGCCTACAAACCTTCCTCCCACTAATAGCCACTTGATGACTGCTAGCAAGCCTAACAAACTTAGCCTTATCCCCAGCTATTAGTCTGGTTGGAGAGTTGTTTGTGGTTATATCGTCCTTCTTGTGATCAAATTTTACCATTATCTTAATAGGAGCCAACATTGTAATTACAGCCTTATACTATCTATATATATTAATTACAACACAATGTGGTAAATACACACACCATTTTAATAACATTACACCCTCTTTCACACGAGAAAATGCCCTTATAGCCCTTCATGTTTTATCCCTCCTACTCTTGTCACTAAACCCCAAAATTATCCTAGGCCCCCTGTATTGTAAATATAGTTTAAAAAAAACACTAGATTGTGAATCTTGTAACAGAAGACTGAAACTTCTTATTTACTGAGAAAGTATGCAAGAACTGCTAATTCATGCTCCCATGCCTAACAGTATGGCTTTTTCAAGCTTTTAAAGGATAGTAGTTATCCGTTGGTCTTAGGAACCAAAAAATTGGTGCCACTCCAAGTAAGAGTAACAAACCTATTTTCCTCTTTCACTCTGGTCACACTGCTTATACTAACAATCCCAATTATAGTAACTAATACAGATCTTTACAAAAGCAACAAATATTCATCATATGTAAAAAATACTGTCTCATGTGCTTTCATTACCAGCCTAATTCCAAGAATAATATTTGTCCACGCAGGCCAAGATATAGTTATTTCAAACTGACGTTGGATCACTGTTCAAATCCTTAAATTAACACTTAGCTGCAAAATAGATTACTTCTCAATAATATTTGTACCAGTAGCATTATTTGTCACATGGTCCATTATGGAGTTCTCAATATGATGCACACACTCAGATCCCTACATTAACCAGTTCTTCAAATATCTACTCCTCTTCCTCATCACCATGCTAATTCTTGTTACTGCCAACAACCTCTTCCAACTTTTTACTGGGTGAGAGGGAGTTGGAATTATATCCTTCCTGCTCATTGGGTGGTGAGACAGGTGAACAGACGCAAACACAGTTGCTCTCCAGGCAATCCTATATAACCGCATTGGGGATATTGGATTTATTGTATCAATAGCATGATTCCTGTTTAACCTAAACACATGAGACCTGCAACACATTTTTATACTAGACTTAAATCACTCAAATCTCCCCCTCATAGGACTCGTACTAGCTGCAGCTGGAAAATCAGCCCAATTTGGACTTCACCCCTAAATCCCCTCAGCAATAGAAGGCCCTACTCCTGTATCAGCCTTCTCCACTCAAGCACAATAGTTGTAGCAGGAATCTTCTTGCTTATTAGATTTTACCCTTTAACAGAAAACAACGAACTTATTCAAACCATAACACTATGCTTAGGAGCCCTTACCACCCTATTCACAGCAATATGTGCCCTCACCCAAAACGACATTAAAAAAATGGTCGCTTTCTCCACTTCAAGCTAATTAGGCCTAATAATGGTAACAATTGGCATCAACCAATCCTATCTAGCGTTCTTGCACATCTGCACACATGCTTTTTTTAAGGCCTGCTATTCATATGCTCCAGATCTATTATTCACAGCCTGAATGAGGAACAAGATATTCGAAAAATAGGAGGCCTATTCAAAGCTCTACCTTTCACCACAACAGCCCCTATTATTGGAAGTTTAGCACTGACAGGAATGCCTTTCCTCACCGGCTTCTATTCTAGAGACCTGATCATCGAAACTGCTAACACGTCTTGTACCAATGCCTGAGCCCTGCGAATAACGCTAGTTGCCACCTCCCTCATGGCTGTCTATAGTGCTCGCATTATCTTCTTCGCACTGCTAGGACAACCTCCTTTCTCTCCCTTAACCTCAATCGATGAAAACAACCCACTCCTAATTAACTCCATCAAACGCCTATTAATTGGAAGTGTCTTTGCCAGGTTTATTATCTCCAGCAACATCTCCCCAACAAAGGTCCCCCTAAAAACCATGCCCCTATACCTAAAATTAACTGCCCTTACAGTGACCATCCTGGGCTTTGTACTAGCACTTGAAATTAATCTTAACACACAAAACTTAAAATTTATTTACCCTTCAAATACCCTCAAATTCTCTAGTCTTTTAGGATATTTCCCCCATTATCATGCACCATTTACCTCCCTACCTAGACCTATCAATAAGCCAAAAATCAGCATCCTCTCTCTTAGACTTAATCTGACTAAAAAAGATTTTACCAAAAACCACATCCCTTATCCAATTAAAGCTCTCCATGCTAGTCTCAAGCCAAAAAGGCCTTATCAAACTATATTTCCTATCGTTCCTTATTACCCTCATCTTTAGCATGCTTTTATTTAATTACCACAAGTAGTCTCCGTAATAACTACAACACCAATAAACAGCGACCAGCCAGTAAGAATTACCAACCAGGTACCATAACCATATAATGCTGCAAACCCCATAGCTTCCTTGCTAAAAAAACCAGAATCACCAGTGTCATAAATAACCCAGTTTCCCAGCCCATTAAACAGAACTTCCACCTCTTCATCCTTTAAAACATACAGCACCATTAAAAACGCTATTACCAATCCTGAAAGAAGTGTCCCCAAAACAATTTTATTAGGAACCCAAACTTCAGGATACTGCTCAGTGGCCATAGCCATCATATAACCAAACATATCCAAAATCCCTCCTAAATAAATCAGAAACACCATCAAGCCTATAAAAATGAACCACCAAAATTCAACACAATCCCACACCCAGCACCGCCACTCACAATCAACCCAAAGCCCCCATATATAGGTGAAGGTTTTGAAGAAAACCCCACAAAACTAATCACAAAAATAACCCTTAAAATAAATACAGTATATGTCATCATCATTCCCACATGGATTCTAACCATGACTAATGACATGAAAAATCATCATTGTCATTCAACTATAAGAACACCAATGAGCAACATCTGAAAATCACACCCACCAATAAAAATCATCAACAGTGCATTTATTGACCTCCCAACCCCATCAAATATCTCGTCATGATGAAATTTTGGTTCTCTATTAGGTATTTGTTTAATTCTACAAATCCTAACAGACTTGTTCTTAGCAATACAGTACACACAAGATACAATAACTGCCCTCTCATCAGTAACACACAACTGCCGAGACGTTAACTATGGATGAATCATTTGATACATCCATGCAAACGGAGCTTCCATATTCTTTATTTGCCTTTACATTCACATAGGACGTGGTCTATATTATGGATCCTACACCTTTCTAGAAACATGAAACATTGGAATTGTTCTGCTATTTACAGTTATAGCCACTGCATTCATAGGCTACGTGCTACCATGAGGACAAATAGCATCTTGAGGAGCAACAGTCATTACCAACCTTCTCTCAGCAATCCCATATATTGACACTACTCTTGTCGAATGGATCTGAGGTGGCTTTTCCGTAGATAAGGCAACTCTTCCACGATTTTTTGCCTTCCATTTTATTCTCCCTTTCATCATTACAGCACTAGCAGCTGTCCACCCACTATTTCTCCATGAAACAGGATCCAACAACCCCACAGGAATCCTGTCCAACATAGACAAAATTCCATTCCACCCCTATTACACAATCAAAGACATCTTAGGCTCCCTGTTACTAATTCTAGCCTCACTAATACTAGTCCTATTCTCACCCAACTTACTAGTTGTCTCCCCAACAACTATACCCCAGCAAACCCACTCAACACACCACCACACATTAAACCAGAGTGATATTTTCTATTTGCATCTGCAATTCTATGAACAATCCCTAACAAACTAGGAGTCCTAGCCTTAATACTTTCAATCCTAATTTTAATATTTGTCCTAATACTCCACACATCCAAACAACTAAGTATAACATTCCGACCCCTTAGCCAATGCTTATTTTGAGTGCTAGTAGCAGATCTACTAACACTAACATGAATCAGAGGGCAACCTGTAGAACACCCCTTCATCATTATCGGACAACTAGCGTCTATTTTATGCTTTCTTCTAATCCTAGTACTAATGCCAGTAACTAGCGTCATTGAAAACAGTCTCCTAAAATGAAGAGTCCTTGTAGTATATCATATTACCCTGGGCTTGTAAACCAGAAAAGGAGAACAACACACCTCCCCAAGACTCAAGGAAGAAGCCCCAAGCTTTACCACCAGCACCCAAAGCTGGAATACTACTTAAACTATTCCCTGAAATTTTATTATAGGACATTTACAGAACTGTTAAGTACTATGTCAGTATTAAAACAGTTCATCTTATCACAAACTATTATGTACATCGTGCATAACTGTACTACCACATCAATAAGTACATACACCCCATATGTACGTATTACATTATATGTATAATCGTGCATTACATTATTTACCCCATGCTTATAAGCATGTACATCATATTATTAGTATTATGTAGTACATATAGATTATTAATCGTACATAGTACATTAAGTCAAATCATTCCCAGTCAACATGCCTATCCCGTCCATTAGACCACGAGCTTAAGCACCAGGTGGGGGTTTCTATTAATGAACTTTGTCAGACATCTGGTTCTTACTTCAGGGCCATCTCATCTAAAATGGCCCACTCTTTCCCCTTAAATAAGACATCTCGATGGACTAATGACTAATCAGCCCATGCTCACAAATAACTGTGGTTTCATGCACTTGGTATTTTTTAATTTTTAGGGGCGGATGCTTGGACTCAGCTATGACCTTAAAAGGTCTTAACACAGTCAAGCAAATTGTAGCTGGACTTTAATTGAAAATTATTTACCAGCATCGACAATCCATGGTGTGCAATTCAGTCAGTGGTTATAGGACATAACAATATTATATGTATATACATGTGCAATAAACACTAGCATTCCACTTTCCCCACCTCATCTAAAAATAAGCACCCATCAAATCAGCCAACCTCAAAAACACCCCCATCATACCAATAAACGATTTAGATATTCACTACCCATATAGACAGACATCCCCCTAGATTCATTAACCACTTTATCAAAAATTTAATACTAAATCCGACACAAACCACAGAGCACAGCCATATAAATATCACCTGTACACAACAAGTTGCTGTAGCTTAAATCTCTAAAGCAAGCACTGAAAATGCCTAGATGAGCTTGCTAGCTCCATAAACACACAGGTTTGGTCCCAGCCTTTCCATTAATTTTTAATAGAATTACGCATGCAAGTATCCGCACTCCAGTGAGAATGTCCTCTAAATAACTAAGATTAAAAGGAGCAGGTATCAAGCACACTATACCAGTAGCTCATAACGCCTTGCTCGACCACATCTCGATGGGAGGCAGCAGTGATAAAAATTAAGACACAAACGAAAGTTCGACTAAGCCATGTTAATTAAGGTAGGTAAATTTCGTGCCAGCCACCTCAGTCATACGATTAACCCAAGTTAATAGAAATACGTCTTAAAGCGTGTTAAAGAGTAATACAAAATAAAGTTAAATTTTAATTAAGCTGTAAAAAGCCGTAATTAAAGTAAAGATAGACTACGAAAGTGACTTTAGCACGTCCTGATTACATGACAGCTATGACCCAAACTGGGATTAGATACCGCACTATGCTTAGCCCTAAACCCAAATAATTATAAGAACAAGATTATTCACCAGAGTACTATTAGCAACAGCTGAAAACTCAGAGGACTTGGTGCTTCACACCCCTCTAGAGGAGCCTATTCTGTAACCGATAAACCCCGATAAACCTCACCAGCCCTTGCTAATCCAGTCTACATACCGCCATCTTCAGCAAACCCTAAAAAGGAAAAAAAGTAAGCGCAACTATAGCACATAAAAACGTTAGCTCAAGGTGTAACCCATGGGGTGGGAAGAAATGGGCTACATATTCCACACCAAGAACATTTTCTTACCTGCACGAAAGTTTTTATGAAACCTAAACACCAAAGGAGGATTTAGTAGTAAATTAAGAGTAGAGTGCTTAATTGAGTAAGGCCATGAAGCACACACACACCACCCGTCGCCCTCCTCGAGTATATAACAAAAATCATAACCTACTGGCAAATACTAGTTTATTCTGTGAAAGGAGATTAAGTTGTAACAAGGTAAGCATACTGGAAGGTGTGCTTGGATAAATCAAAGCATAGCTTAAATAAAGCACCTAGTTTACATCTAGGAGATTTCATAACCTATGAATGACTTGAACTAAATCTAGCCCACACCCCTTCCCATTATATTAGCATGAACCGATCAAATAAAACATTCACCTAACATTTAAATTATAGGAGATAGATTTAAATACTTATGGCACTATAGAGAAAGTACCATAAGGGAATGATGAAAGAAACGTTAAAAGTAACAGAAAACAAAGCTTACCCCTTGTACCTTTTGCATAATGATTTAACTAGCAAAATTTTAACAAAGAGAACTTAAATTAAACCACCTGAAACAAGACGAGCTACTTATGAACAGTCATTAGAACAAACATCTATGTGGCAAAATAGAAGATTTATAAGTAGAGGTGACAAGCCTAATGAGCCTGGTGATAGCTGGTTGTCCAGAAAAAGAATTTCAGTTCAACTTTAAATAACACTAAGGACCCCTTATAGGTTTTAATGTATATTTAAATGTTAGTCTCAAAAGGTACAGCTTTTCAGAAATGGGTACAACCTTAACTAGAGAGTAAAAGTAAACAGCACCACAGTTGGCTTAAAAGCAGCCACCAATTAAGAAAGTGTTCAAGCTCAACAATAAATATACCTTAATATCAATATTAAATAAATTAACTCCTAGTCTTATTACTGGACTAATCTATAAAATTATAGAAGCAATACTGTTAATATGAGTAACAAGAGATATTTCTCCTTGCACAAGTTTACATCAGCAACTAATAATATACTGATAGTTAACAGTAAATAAATACAGCCCAACACTAAACTATTTATTAAATACACTGTTAAGCCAACACAGGTGTGCACCCAACGAAAGATTTAAAAAAGTAAAAGGAACTCGGCAAACACAAACCCCGCCTGTTTACCAAAAACATCACCTCTAGCATTATTAGTATTGGAGGCACTGCCTGCCCGGTGACAACTGTTAAATGGCCGTGGTATCCTGACCGTGCAAAGGTAGCATAATCATTTGTTCTCTAAATAGGGACTTGTATGAATGGTTACATGAGGGTTTTACTGTCTCTTACTTTTAATCAGTGAAATTTACCTCCCTGTGAAGAGGCGGGGATACCGAAAAATGATGAGAAGACCCTATGGAACTTCAATTAGTTGATCCACAAAAACATGATTAAACCATCAAGGGATAACAAAATTTCACATGGCTTGACAATTTTGGTTGGGGTGATCTCGGAGGACAAAAAAAACTCCTAGTGATTAAAGCTTAGACTCACTAGTCAAAGCATAGTATCACTTATTGATCCAAAAAATTGATCAACAAAACAAGTTACCCTAGGGATAACAGCACAATCCTATTCTAGAGCTCATATCGACAATAGGGTTTACGACCTCGATGTTGGATCAGGACACTCCAATGGTGTAACCGCTATTAAAATTTCGTTTGTTCAACGATTAAAGTCCTATGTGATCTGAGTTCAGACCGTAGTGATCCAGGTCGGCTTCTATCTATTATGTATTTCTCCCAGTACGAAAGGACAAGAGAAATAAGGCCCACCTTAAGAAAGCGCCTTTAAAATAATTAATGATATAATCTCAACTTAATAAGCAAACACAAAACAATCACCTGAGACCAGGGTTTATTTAGGGTGGCAGAGCCTGGTAATTGTGTAACACTTAAACCTTTACACCCAGAGGTTCAAATCCTCTCCCTAACAAAATATTTATAATCAATATTCTAAGGCTTGTTATCCCTATTCTTCTAGACATATCATTTTTAACATTAGTAGAATGAAAATTCTAGGCTACGTACAACTCCGAAAAGGACCAAAAATTGTAGGACCACATGACCTACTTCAACCCATTGCTGATGCAATCAAACTATTCATTAAAGAACCACTATGACCAGCTACCTCTTCCGTCTCCATATTCGTCATCACGCCAGTTCTTACTTGACTCTATCCCTAACAATATGAATCCCCTACCCATGCCATACCCCCTAATTAATGTAAACCTAGGGGTGCTATTTATACTAGCCATATCAAGTCTAACTGTGTATTCTATCTTACGGTCCGGCTGAGCCTCCAACTCAAAATATGCACTAATCGGGGCTCTATGAGCAGTGGCACAAACAATCTCATATGAAGTAGAACTAGCAATTATTCTCTTATCTGTGCTCCTAATAAACGGGTCTTTCACTCTATCAACCCTCACCACAACACAAGAACAACTATGGCTGATCTTTCCATCATGGCCACTGGCCATAATATGATTTATTTCTACCCTAGCAGAGAACAACCAAGCCCCGTTCAACCTAACAGAAGGAGAATCCGAGCTTGTATCTGACTTTAATGTAGAATATGCAGCAGGCCATTTCCCTATTTTTCCTAGCAGAATACACTAATATCATCATAATAAATATATTCACAAAAATCCTGTTCCTGGGAGCATTTCACAACCCACATACACTGGAACTATACACAATCAATTTCATCATAAAAACACTGTTATTAACAATATCCTTCCTATGAATTCGAGCATCCTACCCTCGATTCTGATATGACCAGTTAATACACCTACTCTGAAAAAATTTCCTGCCTTTAACACTAGCCCTGTGCATATGACAAGTATCACTACCCATCATAATGGCAAGCATCCCCCCACAAACATAAGAAATACGTCTGATAAAAGAGTTACTTTCATAGAGTAAATCATAGAGGTTTAAGCCCTCTTATTTCTACAATTATACGAATTGAACCTACCCTTGAGAATTCAAATTCTCCATGCTACCATACTACAATAAACATAAGGTTCCTATAAATAAAGATAATAAAAGATATGCAAAAAATTTATGAAGAAAATATATAAAATCTTATTGCAAATCAGAGATACCTATGAGAGATATCTTACTGAATGGGAAGATTCAATACCACAAGAATATAATGCTCCCAGAATATGCATGTGTACATATGTATACATACATGTGTTTTATATATATATATATGCATACATATGTATAAATACATATTTTATATATACATACATATATTACATATATACATATGAATGTGACTTTAAAATATCAGGTAATTCCAATCAAATTCCCAAATATGTTTTTAATTGAGAAGCTGGTCACAAGATGTATGTGAAAAAAGAATCAAGAACAACAAAGAAAATCTTAAAAGATAAGAGCTGGTTTACCATGAAGACTTGCCATAATTAAAACAATGTGGTGCTGAGAATGGAGCCTGCATTTCCTCAGAGCTGGACCACCTGGCTCGGGGTCTCTTCCCTTCACTGTCACTGAACTGCCCTGGAGCCTGAGGGGAGGGCAGCCTCACTGAGGCTGCCAGCTCTGGAGGGGCCCCAGCAGCTGAAGCCATGACAGTCCTGGGGACCACGGGCCGGATCACACATCCTGGGGTAAGCCAGCTGCCATGTCATGAGGACACTCAAGCAGCCCTAAGGAGAGATCCATGTGGCAAGAAAATGAGACCTCCTACATACAGCCACATGACCGTGTGGATGACAGGCTCTTGGTGCCCCAGCCAGGCATCAGGGCTGTGCCTCTGAGGTGGGAGAGCCAAGTTCAGGATATTGGTCCACAAGAGACCTCCCAGCTCCATGTAATATCAAATGGCGAAAATCTCCCAGAGATCTCCATCTCAACGCCAAGACCCAGCTCCACTCAACTACCAGCAAACTACACTGCTGGACACCCTATGCCAAACAACTAGCAACACAGGAACACAAGCCCATCCATTAGCAAAGAGGCAGACTAAAATCATAAAAAGGCCACAGACACCCCAAAACACACCACCAGATGTGGAACTGCCCACCAGAAAGACAAGATCCAGCCTCATCCACCAGAACACAGGCACTAGTCCCCTCCACCTGGAAGCCTAGACAACCCACTGAACCAACCTTAGCCACTGGGGACAGACACCAAAAACGAGTACTACGAACCTTGAACCTGTGAAAAGGAGACCCCAAACACAGTAACTTAAGCAAAATGAGAAGACAGAGAAACACACAGCAGAGGAAGGAGCAAGGCAAAAACCAAGCACACGTAACAAATGAAGAGGAAATAGGCAGTCTACCTAAAATAGAATTCAGAATAATGATAGTAAAGATGATGCAAAATCCTGGAAATAGAATGGAGAAAATACAAGAAACGTTTAACAAGGGCCTAGAAGAACTAAAGAGCAAACAAACAGTGATGAACGACACAATAAATGACATTAAAAATTCTCAAGAAGGGATCAATGGCGGAATAACTGAGGAAGAAGAATGGATAAGTGACCTGGAAGAAAAAATAGTGGAAATAACTACTGCAGAGCAGAATAAAAAAAAAGAATGAAAAGAATTGAGGACAGTCTTAGAGACCTCTGGGACAACATTAAATGCACCAACGTTCGAATTATAGGAGTCCCAGAAGAAGAAGAGAAAAAGAAAGGAACTGAGAAAATATTTGAAGAGATTATAGTGGAAAACTTCCCTAATATGGGAAAGGAAATAGTTAATCAAGTCCAGGAAGCACAGAGAGTCCCATACAGGATAAATCCAAGGAGAAACACACCAAGACACATATTAATCAAACTATCAAAAATTAAATACAAAGAAAAAATATTAAAAGCAGCAAGGGAAAAACAACAAATAACACACAAGGGAATCCCCATAAGGTTAACATCTGATCTTTCAGCAGAAACTCTGCAAGCCAGAGGGGAGTGCAGGACATATTTAAAGTGATAAAGGAGAAAAATCTACAACCAAGATTATTCTATCCAGCAAGGATCTCATTCAGATTTGACAGAGAAATTAAAAACTTTACAGACAAGCAAAAGCTGAGAGAATTCAGCACCACCAAACCAGCTTTACAACAAATGCTAAAGGAACTTCTCTAGGCAGGAAACACAAGAGAAGGAAAAGACCTACAATAACAAACCCAAAACAATTAAGAAAATGGTAATAGGAACATACATATGGATAATTACCTTAAATATAAATGGATTAAATGCTCCAACCAAAAGACATAGACTGGCTGAATGGATACAAAAACAAGACCCGTATACATGCGGTCTACAAGAGACCCACTTCAGACCTAGGGACACATAGAGACTGAGAGTGAGGGGATATAAAAAGATATTCCATGCAAATGGAAATCAAAAGAAAGCTGGAGCAGCAATTCTCATATCAGAAAAAATAGACTTTAAAACAAAGACTATTACAAGAGACAAAGAAGGACACTACATAATGATCAAAGGATCAATCCAAGAAGAAGATATAACAATTGTAAATATTTATGCACCCAATATAGGAACACCTCAATACATAAGACAAATACTAACAGCCATAAAAGGGGAAATTGACAGTAACACAATCATAGTAGGGGACTTTAACACCCCACTTTCACCAATGGACAGATCATCCAAAACGAAACTAAATAAGGAAACACGAGCTTTAAATGATACATTAAACAAGATGGACTTAATTCATATTTATAGGACATTCCATCCAAAAATGACAGAATACACTTTCTTCTCAAGTGCTCATGGAACATTCTCCAGGATAGATCATACATCATATAGATCATATATCACAAATAAAGCATTGGTAAATTTAAGAAAATTGAAATCGTATCAAGTATCTTTTCGGACCAAAACACTATGAGACTAGGTATCAATTACAGGAAAAAATCTATAAAAAATACAAACACATGGAGGCTAAACAATATACTACTTAATAACCAAGAGATCACTGAAGAAATCAGAGGCAATCTGATTGCCTATGGGATGCAGCAAAAGCGGTTCTAAGAGGGAAGTTTATAGCAATACAATCCTACCTCAAGAAACAAGAAACATCTCAAATAGACAACCTAACCTTACACCTAAAGCAATTAGAGAAAGAAGAACAAAAAAACCCAAAAGTTAGCAGAAGGAAAGAAATCATAAAGATCAGATCAGAAATAAATGAAAAAGAAATGAAGGAAACTGTAGCAAAAATCAATAAAACTAAAAGCTGGTTTTTTGAGAAGATAAACAAAATTGATAAACCATTAGCCAGACTCATCAAGAAAAAAAGGGAGATGACTCAAATTAATAGAATTAGAAATGAAAAAGGAGAAGTAACAACTGACACTGCAGAAATACAAAGGACCATGAGAGATTACTACAAGCAACTCTATGCCAATAAAATGGACAACCTGGAAAAAATGGACAAATTCTTAGAAAAGCACAACCTGCCGAGACTGAACCAGGAAGAAATAGAAAATATGAACAGACCAATCACAAGTAATGAAATTGAAACTGTGATTAAAAATCTTCCAACAAACAAAAGCCCAGGACCAGATGGCTTCCCAGGCGAATTCTATCAAACGTTTAGAGAAGAGCTAATACCCATCCTTCTCAAACTCTTCCAAAATATAGCAGAGGGAGGAACACTCCAAAATCCATTCTACGAGGCCACCATCACCCTGATACCAAAACCAGACAAAGATGTCACAAAGAAAGAAAACTACAGGCCAATATCACTGATGAACATAGATGCAAAAATCCTCAACAAAAATACTAGCAAACAGAATCCAACAGCATATTAAAAGGATCATACACCATGATCAAGTGGGGTTTATCCCAGGAATGCAAGGGTTCTTCAATATATGCAAATCAATCAACGTGATACACCATATTAACAAATTGAAGGAGAAAAATCATATGATCATCTCAATAGATACAGAGAAAGCTTTCAACAAAATTCAACACCCATTTATGATAAAAACCTCCAGAAAGTAGGCGTAGATGGAAATTTCCTCAACATAATAAAGGCCATATATGACAAACCCACAGCCAACATCGTCCTCAATGGTGAAAAACTGAAACTATTTCCACTAAGGTCAGGAACAAGACAAGGTTGCCCACTCTCACCACTATTATTCAACATAGTTTTCGAAGTTTTAGCCACAGGAATCAGAGAAGAAAAAGAAATAAAAGGAATCCAAATTGGAAAAGAAGAAGTAAAACTGTCACTGTTTGCAGATGACATGATACTATACATAGAGAATCCTGAAGATGCTACCAGAAAACTACTAGAGCTAATCAATGAATTTGGTAAAGTAGCAGGATACAAAATTAATGCACAGAAATCTCTTGCATTCCTATACACTAATGAGAAGAATCTGAAAGTGAAATTAAGAAAACACTCCCATTTACCATTGCAACAAAAAGAATAAAATATCTAGGAATAAACCTACCTAAGTAGACAAAAGATCTGTATGCAGAAAAGTATAAGACACTGATGAAAGAAATTAAAGATGATACAAATAGATGGAGAGATATACCATGTTCTTGGATTGGAAGAATCAACATTGTGAAAATGACTCTACTACCCAAAGCAATCTACGTATTCAACGCAATCCCTATCAAACTACCACTGGCATTTTTCACAGGACTAGAAAAAAATTTTTCACTATTTGTATGGAAACACAAAAGACCCCAAACAGCCAAAGTAATCCTGAGAAAGAAAAACGGAGCTGGAGGAATCAGGCTCCCGGACTTCAGACTATATTACAAAGCTACATAATCAAGACAGTATGGTACTGGCACAAAAACAGAAATATAGATCAATGGAACAGGATAGAAAGCCCAGAGATAAACCCATGCACATATGGTCACCTTATCTTTGATAAAGGAGGCAAGAATATACAGTGGAGAAAAGACAATGTCTTCAATAAGTGGTGCTGGGAAAACTGGACAGCTACATGTAAAAGAATGAAATTAGAACATTCCCTAACACCATACACAAAAATAAACTCAAAATGGATTAAAGCCCTAAATGTAAGGCCAGACACTGCCAAACTCTTAGAGGAAAACATAGGAAGAACACTCTGTGACATAAATCACAGCAAGATCCTTTTTGACCCACCTCCTAGAGAAAAGGAAATAAAAGCAAAAATAAGCAAATGGGACCTAATGAAACTTAAAAGCTTTTGCACAGCAAAGGAAACCATAAACAAGACAAAAAGACAACCCTCAGAATGAGAGAAAATATTTGCAAATGAAGCAACTGACAAAAGATTAATCTCCAAAATTTACAAGCAGCTCATGCAGCTCAATATCAAAAAACAAACAACCCAATTCAAAACTGGGCAGAAGACCTAAATAGACATTTCTCCAAAGAAGACATACAGATTGACAACAAACACATGAAAGGATGCTCAGCATCATTAATCATTAGAGAAATGCGAATCAAAAGTACAATGAGATATCATCTCACACCGGTCAGATTAGCCATCATCAAAAAATCTACAAACAATAAATGCTGGAGAGGGCGTGCAGAAAAGGGAACCCTCTCGCACTGTTGGTGGGAATGTATATTGATACAGCCACTATGGAGAACAGTATGGAGGTTCCGTAAAAAACTAAAAATAGAACTACCATACGACCCAGCAATCCCACTACTGGGCATACACCCTGAGAGAACCATAATTCAAAAAGAGTCATGTACCACAATGTTCATTGCAGCTCTATTTACAATAGCCAGGACATGGAACCAACCTAAGTGTCTGTCAACAGATGAATGGATAAAGAAGATGTGGCACATATATACAATGGAATATTACTCAGCCATAAAAAGAAACGAAATGGAGTTATTTGTAGTGAGGTGGATGGACCTAGAGTCTGTCATACAGAGTGAAGTAAGTCAGAAAGAGAAAAACAAATACCATATGCTAACACGTATATATGGAATCAAAAAAAAAAAAAAATGGTCATGAAGAACCTAGGGGCAAGACGGGAATAAAGACGCAGACCTACTAGAGAATAGACTTGAGGAAACGGGGAGCAGGAAGGGTAAACTGGGACAAAGTGAGAGAGTGGCATGGACATATATACCAAACGTAAAATAGACAGCTAGTCGGAATCAGCCACATAGCACAGGGAGATCAGCTCGGTGCTCTGTGACCACGTAGCAGGGTGGAATAGGGAGGGTGGCGGGGAGGGAGACGCAAGAGGGAAGAGATATGGGGATATATGTATTTGTATAACTGATTCAGTTTGTTATAAAGCAGAAACTAATACACCATTGTAAAGCAATTTTACTCCAATAAAGATGATCAAAAAACCCAAAAAAACAAAAAAAAAAAACAATGTAGTACTGATGTAAGAAGTGACCAAAAGAACAGTTTTGATAATATAGCCTAGAATCTTACTTTTGTATACACAGGGGCTTTGAAAATAGTGAGGGAATTATTAATTGTTTGGGAGTAAACGAGCTGTCCAACATAAATGTGAGACTGCCCCTATGGTAGAAAGATAAGATTACATTTTTACTTCACATCATATCACATATAAAAATAAGATGATTGATGATTTAAAAGCTAAATATGAAAAGCCCAATTTTAAATTTTTTTGAAGAAAATATCAATATCTTCATGACACGCAGTAGCAAAGGATTACTTAGTCAAGACACGTAGAGCCAAACAGAATAGAGAGCCCAGAAATAAACCCACGTACCTATGGTCAATTAATCTACAACAAAGGAGGCAAGAATATACAATGGAGAAAAGACAGTCTCTTCAATAAGTGGTGCTGGGCAAACTGGACAACTACATGTAAAATAATTAAATTAGAGCATTTTCTAATACCATATACAAAAATAAACTCAAAATGGATTAAAGACCTAAATGTAAGACTAGAAACCATAAAACTCCTAGAAGAGAACATAAGCAGAACACTCTTTGACATAAACCATAGAAATATTTTTTGGATCTGTTTCCTAAGGCAAAGGGAACTAAAGCAAAAATAAACAAATGGGACCAAATTAAACTTGAAAGCTTTTGCACAGCAAAGGAAACCACTGACAAAATGAAAAGACAGCCTACTGAATGGGAGAAAATATTGATATTTGCAAATTATATGACCAATAACAGGTTAATATCCAAAATATATTAAAAGTTCATACAACTCAATATGAAAAAAATAAAAACCCATAGAACCTGATTAAAAATGGGCAGAAGACTTGAATAGACATTTTTTCCAAAGAAGACATACAGATGGCCAACAGGCACGTTGAAAGGTTTTCCACATCATTAATGATCAGAGAAATGCAAATCAAAACCACAATGAGATATCACCTCAAACCTGTCAGGATAGCTATCATCAAAAAGACCACAGATAACAAATGTTGGAGAGGATGTGGAGAAATGGGAAGCCTCATGCACTGTTTGTGGGAATGTAAACTTGTGCAGCCACTGTGGAAAGCAGTATGGAGGTTCCTCAAAAAACTAAAAATAGAGCTACTGTATGATCCAGCAATTCCACTCCTGAGTGTATATCCAAAGAAAACAAACACTAATTTGAAAAGATACATGCACCTCAATATTCATAACATCATTATTTACAATACCAAGATATGGAAGCAACCTTAGTGTCCATCAGCAGATGAATGGACAAAGAAGATGTGGGGTGGGTGGGTGTGTATATATATATGTATATATATATACACACACACACACAATAGAATATTACTCAGCCATAAAAAAGAATGAAGTTTTGCCATTTGCAAAAACAGGGATGGACTTGGAGGGTATTATGCTTAGTGAAATAAGTCAGAGAAAGACAAATATTATATCACTTATATGCAGAATCTAAAAGATAAAACAAGCTAGTGAATATGGCATAAAAGGAGGAGACTCTCAGAGATAGAGAGCAAACAGGTGGTTACCAGTGGGGAGAGAGAAGGGGAGAAGGCAAGATAAGGTTAGGTGATTAAGAGGTACAAACTACTATGTATAAAATAAATAAGCTACAAGGATATATTGTACAGCACAGTGAATATAGCCAATATTTTATAATAGCTATAAATGGAGTATAACCTTTTTAAAAAATTGTAAATCACTATGTTGTACACGTGAAATTTATATAATATTGTAAATCAACTGTACCTCAAGTGAAAAAAGAAAAAAACACACAGAGCCAAAACATGAAGGAAATGATGAATGTATTTAACTCTGAAGTTCTTTCATTTGACAAAAGAAACCATAAATAAAGTGAAATACCAAACCATCAATTGGAATAAAATATTTATAGTGCCTAGAACCAATAAATAATTAGTATCTAAAATACATAAAGAACTCATAACTCAATAAGAAGAAAAACTCAGTAGAAGAATGGATGAAGGCTATGAATAGTCAATTCACAGAAGAGTAAACCTGAATGAGCCAAAATATATGAAAATGAGACATATTTTTTCATTGGTTTTTCATCCTTGCAGTTCAATATGGGTAGTGTACAGGAGGGCAATAAATGGATATTGTCAATCTTCCATTTTAAACTTTAAATCTATTGTTTTGCATCAGTAATTTGAATATTTTTGCAAAAGATAGGACCAAGTCACTGCCTACTAATCCACTTTTGATTTGAAAGCTTACTTTGGATGAATGTATACTCTAGCAGCTTTTCCTTTCCAGCTAGACCTAAGAAAATTCATTCATCTATTGATTTAATAACTTCATTTCTATATAACTCATTGAGATGTTTTTTTTCTCACAGTACCCCACATTAGCACCAGCTAAGAGTGGGGAAAAGTCAGAAAGCTGTTTTTTTTGTGTTGTTTGTTTTGTTTCGTTTTTAATGTCTGCTTGTGTGTCTCACAATGAAGACTCATTCCCTGAGGACATTAAAAACTTTGGTGCAGGAAAAAAATGTGTAAAAGTTTACGCTTAGAGAAGCGATAGAAACACTGACGCTGAGAGCGTTCCAAATTAGGAAATTAGGTTATATTCAAAGGAAGTAATCTAGGGAAGCCAAGGTCAAATGGGAAAATTAAGTGGAAATTGAGAATAGCTAAGGATTAGGAGAGTAACTCACTGATACTTTGTTGTTACAAGCTGACTTTTTAAGACTCATTTACCTCTTGTTTAAATATGGCAGTTTTTAAAATTATTTTTTATTGGAGTATAGTTATTTACAATGTTGTGTTAGTTTCTACTATACAATAAAGTGAATCAGTTATACATATATCCACTTTTTTAGAATCTATTCCCATAAATATGACAGTTTTAATAGGGAATTTTTTGTATTAAAAAAAATCACTTGTGGGGAAGTTGTTCAGATTTCTATTTTAAAGAATGGTTAGTGGGTTGGCAGGTTACATTGCCTCTTGTCTCAGTTTCCTTATCTGCAAGATGAAGTGGTTAATAGCACCTACCTCATAAGGTTATTATAAGGACTAAAGGAGCTAATACAGGCAAATACAAAGTGTCTGCAAAATACTAAACACTGGATAAAACTTAGCTATCTAAATTTTACCATATCTAAAGGAAGCCTGCCTGTTTGGATCTCTAGTATATAACTATGGTTTACCGGTTGCCAATGTTTGTGCCTGAAAAGTACTAAATGGTCTGTTTTTAAGAACTGGAATTAAAAATTGTATGTTAAGAGAAAAGACACATCAATGAAGATAACATTTATTACCAAATAAGTTCATAGTTAATACGGCTGAACCCTAAACACTTGTGTGTTTCTGAGGGAATATACATAGATTAGGTTAGATCTGACCACGGATACTAAACACACACAGAGACACACACACACACACACACACTGTCTCTCACACACTTACACACACACCCCAAATATGTGGGTCGGCCAAAACCTGGGTACGCATAATTTGCATTCCTAAAAGCCATGGAAACAAACCACTATGCTGAAATTGACATTCCATATAGTCTTTGTTGTTAACCAGAAGTTAAAATACTTTCCAACATAATTAAAACATGATTGAAACTACAAAATGTGGGGTATGCATTTTAAAACCATTTTGAACCCAAACCATTAAAACCAAGCTTTTTAAGTTTACGGACGAGGGAACTTAGTATCACAGGTGTTACACAGGGCTAGAACATAGGTCTCTTAACCGTCTGTCCAATATTTTTCCCAGCCCGCAGTTCAATGATGACTTTTCCAGTTGTGTTTATTGTAAGTTTAAGGGATACATTCATATGGCTGCTTATAATGAAAAGTATATATTCAGCATAAGCTTTGTGCCCAGCACTCAGCTAGACACACTGGGGAGATGTGCAGTGTTTATATACATGACAATTTTAATAAAGAGAGCTGGGGCTTTTTTTCCAAAAGATGACCGAGTGAAAAGTAATGCATGATATTTTCACTTTCACATAAAGTATTGTGGTTAAAAGTGAAGGGTCTTAATTGACACTGGCAGCGTTCCAATATAGGTTTTACTAACTCCTAGCCATGAAACTTTGGTCAAGTTATTTAACCTTCCTTCAGCCTCAGATTTCTCATCTTGTAAAACAGGGTTTGTGGATCTTGAGGGCATTATGCTAAGTGAAATAAGTCAGACAGAGAAAGACAAATACTGTAGGATCTCACTTGTATGTGAAATCTTAAAAAAAAAAAAAAGACTCACAGATACAGAGAACAGACTGGCAGTTGCCAGAGGTAAGGGGTGAAGGGTGGGCAAAATGTGTGAAGGTGGTCACAAGGTAAAAACTTCCAGTTATAAAATAAATAAGTCCTGGGGATGTAAAGTACAGTAGGGTGAATATAGTTAACAATAGTGTATTGTATAATATATTCAAAAGTTGCTAAGAGAATAGATCTTAAAAGTTCTTATCACAAGAAAAAAATTTTAACTATGTGTGGTGATGGATGTTAACTAGACTTACTGTGGTGATCATTTCCCTGGTGGCGCAGTGGTTAAGAATCTGCCTGCCAATGCAGGGTACACGGGTTCAAGCCCTGGTCCGGGAAGATCCCACATGCTGCAGAGCAACTAAGCCCGTGTGCCACAACTACTGAGCCTGCGCTCCAGAGACCAAGAGCCACAACTCCTGAAGCCCGGGCACCTAGAGCCCGTGATCTGCTACAAGAGAAGCCACCGCAATGAGAAGCCCGCACACCACAACGAAGAGTAGCCCCCGCTCACCGCAACTAGAGAAAGCCCGCACACAGCAACGACCACCCAACACAGCCAAAAATAAATAAATAAAATTAATTAATTAATTTTAAAAAGTTATAGAATGCTCTCCATTATTAGAAAAAAAAAGGGGGGGAGGGGAATTCCCTGGTGGCACAGTGGTTAAGACTCCGTGCTCCCAATGCAGGGGGCCCAGGTTAGATCCCTGGCCAGGGAACTAGATCCCACATGTATGCCGCAGCTAAGAGTTCCCATGCCACAACTAAGGAGCCCACGAACCACAACTAAGGAGCCAAATATCAAACAACTATCAAATTATGATGTTGTATACCTGAAACTAATATAATATCATATGTCAATCATATCACATTAAAAAAAAAAAACAGGGTCTGCATCTTCCTCAAATAGTTGTGAGGATAAAATGGCATAAATTAGGCAAAGCACTTGTGGGCCAGCACCTAGAATAGAGTAAGTGATCAATAAATATAAAATTATCATCATTATTGTTACCATTCAAAATGTTATTAAAGTTCAGCATTTCTTCTTGAAATGGAAAGAATTCCAGAGGTCCTTCCTTTTGGCTATTAGATAATGATCACAAACAAATTCTTTAGCTAGTCTCTATTTTGTTCATAAATTTAAGCAAGAATATCTCAAAGGGTTATTGTAGGATTCAAATAGATAATCTACATGGAGTGCCTAGGAAAGTGTTTGGATTTGATCAAACTTAGGCCCCCATCCCTTCCTTACTCCATTCACAAAGAATAGGTTATAGATATTTCTGTAAATAGGCAAATCTAGGAATATTTTCCCCCAATAAAATGCTTAAAATACATGCCTGCAACTTCTAGATGTGATGGAAATGAGACAAGTCAAAGGGGAACATTATAGTGACTGCTGACAAGTTGGATGATGGCAATGAATGGAGACAAGACTTAAAGAGCCTCTGGTTCTTTTCCTTGAACCAGAAAAAAAAGAACTGGTCCCAGAAATGAGGAGCTTGCTAAAATGGTTACTTTGTTACTGAAGAAGGTAAATAATTTGGTATAGATAGGGAGTGTGAAGTGAAAAATAGATGATTTTAAAATCTAATATTTTGTTATTCTGTAAGCATGTTGGATAAAGCTGCCAGCCAAGAAGCTAAACCAACTGTAAAATCCTGTAATGATTAACAAGAGTTCAGAAATGTCCCCCAAAGCAATAAAAGCTGGGGCAGATATTTAATATTATGAATTACGTATCCATTCTGAAGGGCAGAACATGAAAGGACTAAGGGTGGAGGGCCCACCAGAGACAGAAGGACCTAGAAGGAGGTAGCAGGATAAGAGAAGGCAAACTCCTCTTCTTCATAATTTAGCCAAGAGCCTTCCATAGAAGTTTATTATTAATGCAACTGAGCCCTGGTTCAAAGTGTAAAACCAACACCACTAACAGGATTCTCCCCCCACTAGGAATATTGGAAGCCATATGTTATGGGTTGAATTGGGTCTACCCCAAATTCACATATTGAAGTATTAACCCCCAGTACCACAGAGTGTGACCTTATTTGGAAATAGGGTTACTGCAGATGTAATTAGTTAAGATGAGGTCATACCAGAATATGGTGGCCCCTAATGCAATATGACTAGTGTCCTTATAAAAAGGGGAAATTTGGACATAGACATGCACACATAGAAGATGTGAAAATGAAGGTAGAGATCGGGTAGAGATGCTACAAGGCAAGAAATGTCACACTGCCAGCAAACTTCCAGAAGCAGTTGAGAGACATGGAACAGATTCTCCCTCACAGCCCTCAGAAGGAATCAGCCCTGCTAACACCTTAGTCTTGGACTTCCAGCCTCCAGGACTGTGAGACAATAAATGTCTGTTTGTGGTGGTATTTTGCTATGGCCACCCTAGCAAGCTAATACAGATTTAGCTTTACTGGTAATATCCCAGTGCTGACTAGCATTGCTACTTGATATAAAGAACTTTGTGTCTTCTTAAAAAGAAGAATTCTTTGATGTAAATGGAAGAATTCAGAGAATGCTTAAGAACAGATATTTTTCTGGGTTTTTAGGGAGGCCTAATAAAGCTGGGAAGCAAGTGATATGCAAAGGAATGCCTGCCTATATCCAGTGAGCAGGCTAAAAAGAACAGGAAGGAGCCAAAGATGTTGGGTTGATTAATTTCATACAAGTAAAAAATGTTAGCTTGTTGTATATCATAATAATAATTAATACATACAATTAATTTTGCAAAAACATTTAGGGAGGAAGGGTTGACTCTTCTGTTCTATCCTAGGGCCCAAATATTCTGTAACTGATAGAATTTCAGAACAGTAAATGACGTTAGACAGTATCTCGTCTTATAAATGGAGAAGTAAGAACAAGAAATATTTAAAGGGGCCTGTGCCAGCATGATGCTGGCCAAGGCCAGAAGCCTTTTGTCAGAGAGACTGAAAAGCATTTGAAGTCTTTGAATTGAGTCAGAATCTCTGTCCCTATACATTGCTTGGAGTAAAAGCTGGTCCTGGAAGTTAACCATGCCAGAATGGTAATGAAACTAATTATTTCCATAGCAACTTTGACCTAACTTTATAAGCCACTGAATAATCATGACACTAGAATCCAGCTAGTTTATGCCATTCCTAACCTGGTTATGGGAATGCTGAACTTGAGCAAGGAGAACTTCTAGAGCTGATGAAAAAGCTTCACAGACATGGCATTTGGGAAGGAACAAAATCTGCAAAGTTTTCTCATTATTAACTGTGCTCACTTTCTGTCTTCTTCTCATCACCCCTTGAAGATTAAGAACTATGGAGTAGAATATATCATAGAGAGTCAAACCCCCTCGATTTGCAAATAAGGAGAAGGAGACCCAGAGTGACTGTGCCTTGCCTGAGGTTATACAATGAGTTTTAGAAGAACTGGGCTAGACCAAGTTTTCTTGATTCCTACCTAGCTCAGCTCTTTTTAAATAACAGCACACTGCCATCCCAGGGAAGACTCTATGTATGTATATTTTTCAACGTGAAGTGAAGCAAGCATCCGTGCCTTGCTACTGACCCCTTTAGAAATTGATAACTCCTACGTATGAAGAATAGATAGTAAACAATGCACTGTCGTTCTACAAGTCTGGCCAACTCTTGACCCTTTATGCATTTCATTGTCAAAGCCCCAGCTTACAGAGCAAATAGATCCTCTTCCAATCACTTCCATTCAAGGATATTATGTTTCCGTATAAAAGCTTAGGCGTACTGATAGGTACCATGAAACTATACAATAGAGTAGACAAACTTGTGCCAGACATACATTTGGCCTTGTTCTATGACTCAGTGTGTTTTCAAAGTACTCTAAAAGCAAAATAGTTCTTTGGGGACTAGCCAGAGCATACTTTTATACCCTCTGTGCCGAGATCTCTGCAGTGCAGCTACTAACTGACAATGGTTGGCAGTCCTAAATTCATTCAATCTAAGTGTACGAGGGCCCCACTTTCAATATAATGTCTGGCTCAATGCTGTGGTGCAAAGCCTGCAAGAATTCCTCTGAAGTTAAGAGGTCACACTCCTCTCAGTGTGGAGGGGGACAAGCAAAACCAGCAGTCAGAATCTCCTGAACTTAACACTGCTCCTAATTCATTTTTCCGGTGACTCTAGTCTGAATTACTCAATACGTAGACCATAAATATTGAGCGCTACGGAGCATTCCTAGAGTTTTATTAACCTTTGTTATTCTAAGTGCTTTTCTTCCACATGTCCGCATGTCAACTGGATTGTAAGAGATTAATTGGTAGCCTCACAAAGTGCAAGCATCAAAAGGAGAAAAGGAAACAGAATCCTACATGGCTGTTTAGGCTAGAACATAATCAAGTTAGCAGTTCTACCATTGATAAAATCTAACCCTAGTTTAAATGAAACAGATAGCTTTTCATAAATCATAAACTTTTTCTGAGCGTCTTCTTTTCTCCCAATGTTTTCCAAGGAAAACACTGATTTTGGTTAGGACGTTGAATTTGCTGCTCTTCAACACTAGGCCTATTTCTGCTTATTCATTTTTAGATTTCTCTGTCTACTTTCAGATGCCTGAAAATTCTTAGAGAAACAAAACTTTTTACTCCATAAGTAGAGATTAAAGACTTAATACATCTGAATATACTAGGCTACTCAATAAACATTAAATGAATGAACAATGTCACTAAGGGAAACACTTTCTACGTAAATGGTTTACAACAACTCATTTGCTAAAACTCTTTGATTTTACTGAATTTGAATTCACATGTAACCATCTCTTGCTAAGAATCTAAAACTATACATTGTTGCAATTTTTTAGGGATGGTGAGTGGACCCTTATACACATTGAAACAGAAAACAACAGTGTGGAATCCTCCCTCATACAAGGAAGCTTCCAGCTGTTGTGGAAGAACATGTGGGAATACAGTTCTGAAATCCGCCTGACAACCAGTAGAAAAGCAATAGAGCCACAGCTTCCAAAAAGAATTTCCATTTCCAGTATTAACAATTTTAACCTGAATTCCCCATTCACACATTTAAAGAAGACAGTTCCTCATTTAATGAATTTGAATAGAGGAGCAATATTACACCTAGGAGAAAGAATACCTTTGAAAAATATTCTGGCCTCTAAGTATTTTCTATAAAAATATAATCTCTTCCCTTTAAAATACCTTATATAACAACACTCAAAAATGTTCATGGCATTCCTCTATGTGTTTGATTTTTCTGTACAGTTTTTTAAAACTGATCTAGCCTTGCCTAAAATTCTAGAAGCCAGATCCTGTCTAGAACGGAGTTTAAATCTCAGCAGGATTCTCTTTTCTGAGGGAAAACTCAGACTTTCTTGTCATTCTTGTTTTGGATTGGGGGAAAGTAGCCAGGAATTTTCATAGGTAGAGTCGTTTGGTCAGCTTGCGTAATTTCTGGAATCAAAATATGTCTTCACTGGACAGGGTTGTGAAGGTGATATTTATTCAGTTCTCACATCTGGGGATAAGTGGATGCCCTCACTTAGGAAATGTGGATGTCTGTCCAAGAGGTGTGGGAGCGTCTGCCACAGTTTCCTTTCCAGAGCATTTCTCTCACTGGGTTGCTGCGTCTGGAATTCCTCAGCTTCCTTATGAAAATGTTGATGTTTATTCAGACTTTCTGAATCTTGACAACGATGGACAGATGCCTGTGGCCACCTACGTCTCTGCATGAGAGGCTGGCAGCCTTCAGGACCACTTATTCTGCTGTCTGCTACACATCACCAGAGATTTAAAAACAGACCGGTCAAAGTCAAGTCCAGATAGATGATGCGTAAATGTTTATTAGTCTGAGGTATTTTTTTAAATCTGTGTCTCTTTCTCTTGACAGCTTAAACTCACCCTCCTAGATTAGTTGGTCCAGCTTGATCCTGACAAAGTGAGATGTAGTCTATTTTTTTATATTTGCCCTACAAAAAGTAAGACTCTTTTCTGATGTGAACATGGAAGGAAGTTGTGAGAAACCTAGGTAGGACAACTGAAATCGGTAGAGTGACTGTACCTTTTAGAAAGATAAGCAATTCATTCAAAATATACTGCATAAGGACATGCATATGATTAAATATGCATCACATTTACACATTTTATTCTAAAATCCCAGTGCACTCCAATCCCAGGCTTCTCACCATGATCCCTGAACCCCAGGGGCCATCTGTGTGGTAAAGAATGAATGAAGAAAGAAGTATCTGTAATTGGTCTGAGGATGTCCATGGCTAATCCCACTGTACCTGGATGAGTTTCTTCTTAAACTGTAGTTTGTTTATTCCATGATTAGACAAGGTTCACATCTAAAATCAAACCAGTTTTTTTTTTTTTTTTTTCTAGCTGTGCTTCTACAACTACAGCAGAATTGGAAAATATACAGTTGTAGGCATTTCGATATCGTGGTTCAATATGACCCTCTGTGAGCATCAGGCCAGCTGGCCAGACTAGTTCAGCATTTCAAGGCAAGGGTAAAAAACAGTCCCAAAACAGGAAACTCTACTATGGAAATGATTTTGTAATTCAGGGGCTATCTGGGGAACCAAAGATTTAAGTGAAGCACTTGGACTTACCCAACCTTTTGGTGTTCCATAATTATAGTCTAACCATACAGATGTCTTAGAGTTAAAAGATGACTCATAAAATCTGTTTGCTGAAAGACAGACATTTCCAACTTATTAAATATCAGCACATCAAGGAAGAAATTACTGGAACCTCTTATAGCTGCTTACATTGGGCAGCAGCCAAAACAAAACATTAATTATTACTGGGTAAAGCTTTGTGTATCTAAGTGGACTGATTTTCAGATAGAATGCATGTATAGATTCAGCATCTGGAAAACTTTTAATAATCTTCAAAAATCTTGGTTCAATTTTTTTTTTTAAAGACTTCTATTTGGAGCTGTTTTTTGTTTTGTTTTTAATGGGAATTATTTATTTATTTATTTATTTTATTTATGTCTGTGTTGGGTCTTTGTTTCTGCGCGAGGGCTTTCTCCAGTTGTGGCAAGTGGGGGCCACTCTTCATCGTGGTGCGCGGGCCTCTCACTATCGCGGCCTCTCTTGTTGCGGAGCACGGGCTCCAGACGCGCAGGCTCAGTAATTGCGACTCACGGGCCTAGTTGCTCCGCGGCATGTGGGATCTTCCCAGACCAGGGCTCGAAACCGTGTCTCCTGCATTGGCAGGCAGATTCTCAACTACTGCGCCACCAGGGAAGCCCTTGGTTCAATTTTTAACGGTGGACTAACCACAGCTATTGAGATGCTTGGATTACACTTCCACAAAGGATGTTTTAGGTGAAGTTAGGCTAGCATCGTCGGGACTTCATTTCATACCTGGCCGTGCTTCTCCCAACCAGCAGGTGTTGGAACTCACAAAATCAAGGGGGTGACGATCGACAGGACATCGATAAATGAAATTGACATAGAGCCACCATCCTCACTGGTGTGCTTGGTGAAATACTCAGCCCCTGGACACATACATTTCTACCCATGTTTCATTTCTCAGTATTTACTTGGTTAAAAAAAAAAAACAAAAAAAAACTTGATATGTGAATACATATGTTTACAAGGTTTTAGTCATTCTCAAAATAATATCAATATAATTTCTTCAGTTACGTTGAGAAGGAAAAAAATCTATACAGAGAGTTGGAATTTTTCTATTTATATTCATATATAAATATGAATGAGAGAGAGAGATCTTAAGGAACTGGCTCACTCCATTGTGGACACTGACAAGTCTGAAATCTGCAGAGCTTGGAAATTCCAGCAGGAGTCGGTGTTGCAGTTTTGATTCCAAAGGCAGTCTGAAAGCAGAAACCCTTCCTCTTCTAAGGACCTCAGTCTTTTCTCTAAGGCCTTCAGCTGAATGGATAAGACCCACTCACATTATAGAGGGTAGTCTACTTTACTCAAAGTCTGCTTACTAACTTAAATGTTAATCACATCTAAAATATGCCTTCACAGCAACCTCTGAACTGGTGTTTGACCAAACAGCTGGCACCGTGGCCTAGCCAAGCTGACACATAAAATTAACCATCACACTATCTCATGCATAATCCAAGTTTTTATCACTAAATATGCTCAGAGGAGTGTGCAGAAAACTATAAATCTACAAACATATACAATATGAATGATTGATAGGCTTGTCATAAATTATTTCAATTTAATAATTCTAGTTGTCATTGGCTCCTTATTAGACTTTGCCTGGAAAGGGTAGTATTTGGAAGTTATCATCCTTAAGCCTATAGATATGCCAAAATAGGGCAGCTAATTGAAACCTAAGTCAACACCATAAGTAAATTTTTCAATAATAAAGAAATAAAGAATTCAAATTTCCACTAAAACTGAGCTCAGTGTGGAAATGATATTGATACTTAGTTCAAACTCAGTTATAGGTTTTTGGGTTCCAGTTGATAACCTCTGTCTCTGGAAAGGTCATTAACTTACAGTAAGTTTCTGAAATAGCAATAGTTTCTAGGGTAAAGGGTGACATTCTCTGATGGGCAGAATCTGCCAGTTTAACTCTGAAAATTAAAGATGGACAAATATTGCAACCAGATGGCAACCTGGCATACCAAAATGCCAAAAATATCTCTGTCTCCTTACTTTTTTACTAAATACTCACACTCTCACTCCAATTGGAGAACAAAAGAGAAAACTCTGTCGTTTCCAATGAGCTTTAAATTCTGTCTTCTAGTGGCCTAAAGATGTACAACACATAAAGATGCATCTGTTGCTATTGTGTTGATTAATATTTTGTTATAATATAAAGCTGTAGGAAGAGCAAGCGTTTCTCAGTGTTCAGAACAAGATTTTTTTCTGTCTTCTGTGTTACTTTTCTACCTCAAATGTAAAGGATACAAAACAAAAACAAACAAACAAAAGGCGGAGAGAGTGATTGCCTTAGCTTTACAAATCAGAAAACCCTTTTTACTTTTCTCCCTGACTGGTTAGGAATGAGCCATTAGGACATGGGAAGACCACTAAGTTAAGAAAAAAAAGCAAAGTAGATTCTTCTGGCACTTGCTCTATGGAAATGTTTTGTTTCATACCTGATGTTTTTTGGTATGCTATGATCGATCATTGATGACCAAGAGTCTTTGGTCTGGAAAAGTAATGAAATAAAAAACACTTGTGTTCCGCACTTTCCAGCATCATAAAATTCACCTCATTAAGAAAGAAGTAAAGGTTTCGAGAAAGCACAAAGCAAAAAGGATAAAAATGCAAAACTTCTTTAGGATGAGGATATACCTTTTTCCACTATTTTATTTTTACTTTGCCAAAATATTGTCCTTCGTGGAGTTACTTCTGTGGCATCTAGTACACTGCTGGCTTTTAGGAGGGTGAACATCCTGCTTCTCTGACACTTTCGTGCTGTGGCCTCAAACTTTTTTGATCACATGCCTCTATCAATAAAATTATTGAGCACACAACCACAATGTATAATATATATGTATTTATAAATTATAAAACTGTACCATTTTATAATATATACATTATAAAACTACACACACATAATTTTAAATAAGAAAAATATTTAAAAGTTCTCATATTTTTCCTATACCCTAGTGACTCATTTTGTACCTCACTGGGAGAATACACAGAATCCCATACCCTCCATTTTGCAGACCAACGCTTCAGCAAAGATTTCCCTTCTATGAGTATTTTGCTCCCAGTAAATTTCCCTTAATTTTAATTTTAAAAAATCTGCACCTTCCTACCCCTCACTCCTCTCCCCTGAAGAGCCAGGTTGCATCCATTTCATTCTCCCGACCACCACATAAATCTCTGTCACCATCAGTATTCTAATTATACCCTTAGCAAGGCCAATCCCTTATTTCTTCACCAAATGGATGGATCTGTTTCAGACTGTATCCTCAACCTTGTTGCTGCCCTAGATAGTATTAACCACAATCTCCTTAAGATGCTTTCCTCCCTTGATTTCTGCCTCAGTCTGCAAACACTGGCTGCTGGGAACTCAAACCACTCAAGGCAGCCTAAGTAACAGAACTCACACGCGGGTACCCCTCTGAGCAACTCACTGGAACCAGAAAGTTGCAACCTAAGTTTCTTTCTCAAGTACGCTCTGCCCACTGAATCTCTCATCATTTCTCCTCAGATCAGTGTTTCTCTGCTTTAGCACTGAGTGGTTCTCCTGATCCTGGATTCCCGTGGCCCCTACAGTAAAAACCCAGAAAAATGACTAGAGTCTCTCATTACAGTTACACCCATCAAGAAGAGGGCATCTGCTTGACCCAGCTTGAGTCTTATGTCAAGTTCTGATCTCCAGTCAGTTGTGGTCAGTAGTTTGAGGTCTTTTGAGGGTGCGGACTCAGATTGCGGTCAGGGGTGGGCATGCTCCCCAACATGGCGGCAGGAAGGGTGCGAGCTGCATCTCTAGGATAGCTTCTGTGGCTCTCCTCTCTAATATTGTCCTCCCTCTCATGTCCTTCCTTCTTGGATTCTTCCACGGACTCCTTTTCTTCCACCCAGTGTTTAGGGTGTTTCCTCATTCTGTCCGTGGTTCTCTCTCCATTCTGCATACTCAGTCCATTCACCTGGCTCCCGCCACCACGCAACACTGATTGATTTTCACCTCATAAGGCACACAGCACCGCATACTTTCCATACTTGTGTCTCCAGTTCTAAGTCTGTCCTGAGCTTGAGCCCTCTCCATGCCTACCTGCTGCCTCTCTATCTGATTTCCCACAGCCATCACAACCCAGGCTGAGCTCACCACCTACAGCCCCATCACTGATCTTCCTAGATATCCCATCCCTAGGGTCACCATCCCTAACCAGCCACCAAAACCTGAGAGGAATTTAATTAGGCTCCTGCTTTTGTCTGGACTATGTGTTTTGGCTCTCACTTGAGATTTCTTTTGAACCGTAAATTTCTATTGCTTTAAAATGTATGATAAAGCATCACGGTATTCAAAATCCTTATGCTTAAATAACAGAGTGAACTAATATTGATTAACTTATTATAAATGAATTTAGCATATGTCTTCCCAGTTAACAAAGTAACTGTGGACAAGGCCCCAGGTCATTGAGGACAGTGATGCTGGAGAATGCCTTGGAGAACCATGAGATAGTAGCTCTCATTTATTATTCACCCCAACCATAGAATGTAAGTATTTTTAATATTCCCATTTCACAGGTAAAGAAAGATACTGCTCTGTAGAGAGTTTGAATAATTTGTGCAATACTACAGATCTAGTAAAGTGCTGAGGTAGGATTTTGACCCATATCCCAGAGCCCAAACTGCTAATCATGACAATATGCTTCCTCCTTCTATGTTAAGGAAAGTGGCATATGGTTAAGAATACAGGCTTGGAAGAGATACAAAATTGGTATGAGTTACTGCTCACATGCTTGGCCCAGTTACAAAAGCTCTCTGTGTTTCCTCACCTGTACAATGGGAATAATAGAGAGCTGGGGGAGGAGGCGCTTTATAGAGTAAATAGGAATGATGGATGTTGAGTGGTGAGCAAAGGGTCTGACATATAGTTATTGCTCAATAAATGGTACCTGTTACCCTAAATGAAGCCATGTGGTTGAGGTGAGCACAGCATGAGTTACAACTCTGCTCAGCCAGTAGCACTTTCGGTTACCTTAGACAAAATTCCTTAACTCCCAGGTAGTTACGTTTTAAAGATGCATATCAAATAAGGTTTCCAGTGGTGAAATGCCAGTAAATGTGCTGGGCAGAAGGGCCTTAGATCCTGTGCTACACAACAGGCATTGATGGATATTATTTCCTTTCCCCTTTCAGATGGTGATGTAAAAATAGTAGAACCTGGTCATGGTGTCATAATGGGATCCAACAATTCAACTGGGGAAAATGTGGAATTGCATTTATTGCATAACTGCAGTATTGCTGCAAGGTTAATGAAATGACAGTGAGCCAACCAGGAATATCAGGGGCAGGCTCCCCAATCCAAACCTGTTTGGGTCTAACTAAAAAGTGGAGGTTATCCATTTCAGTTTAAACATGGAAAGCACTCTGGCTCTTTGTGGTTGATTAGAAACTCCAGGATGGTGACAGCATTTCAAGAATCTCCCACACAGTTGGTACTAGTGTTGTGAGCTCAAACCTAAAAAATTACTACAGGATAATACTGGAGTGCAGAGGTCTACCCTCTCCCTCTCCAGTTCTGGAGATTCGTTTCCCTGATACTGCATACCCAGCCTGCTTCTCTCCCCAGAAGATGAGAACTTTTAGTCCACCTCACTTTGAGATCAGGGTGCTATAGCCCAATTTGAGTTACCTAAATGGATCCTTTTTCTTCTTAGATGTTTATAATATAATATTATAGTCTATAATGACTATACTGTGCATTAGATATCCAGGTCTTATTTATCTACCAGTTACAAGTTTGTACTCTTAAACAGCATCTCTCCTATTCTCCCAACACCCAGATTTTGTTAATCACCTTTCTACTCTCTGTTTTTACAAGTTGGGTCTTTTTAAGATTCCACATATAAGTAATATCATTCAGTATTTGTCTTACTCTGTCTGACTTATCTCACTTAGCATAATGTCCTCAAGGTCCATCCATGTTGTCACAAATGGCGGGATTTCCTTCTTTCTCATGGCAGAATAATATCCCATTGTGTATGTGTGTATGTGTGTGTGTCTCACAACTTTTTTATCCACTCATCTGTTGATGGACATTTAGGTTCTTTCCTTATCTTGGCTATTGTGGATAATGCTGCAATAAATGTAGGAGTGCATATATCTCTTCCATATCCTGTTTTCATTTCCTTTGGGGATATACCCAGAAGTGGGATTGCTGGTTCATATGGTAGTTTTATTTTTCATTTTTTTAAGGAACTTCCATACTGTTTTCCATAGTGGCTGCACCAACTTACATTCCCACCAACAATGAGCAAGGGTTTCCTTTCCTCAACATCCTCACCAACACTTGCTAACTCTTGTCTTCTTGATATTAGCCATTCTAACAGATATGAGGTGACATTTCATTGTGGTTTTGATTTGCATTTATCTAATGATTAGTGACATTGAGCACTTTTTATGTACCTGTTGGCCAGTTATATGTCTACTTTGGGAAAATGTCTGTTTAGTTCCTCTGCCCATTTTTAATCAGATTGTTTGTGTTTTTCTGTTGTTATTGTTGTTATTAAGTTGTATGAGTTTTTATATATTTTGAATATTAACCTCTTATCTGATATATAGTTTGCAAATATTTTCTCCCATTGTGTTAGTTGCTTTTTCATTTTGTTGATCATTTATTTTGCTGTGCAGAAGCATTTAAGTTTGATGTAGTCCTGCTGGTTGATTTTTGCTTTTTTTGTTTGTGCTTTTGGTGTCCTGTCCAAAAAAGTCATTGCCCACTGCCAAGACCAATGGCGGCACTTCTTCCCTATATTTTCTTCTAAAAGTATTATGGCTTTAGATCTTATGTTTAAGTCTTTGATCCATTTAGAGTTAATTTTTGTGAGTAGTGTAGATAGGGGTCCAATTTCATTTATCTGCATGTGGTTATTCAGTGTTCCCAACACAATTTGTTGAAGAGACTATCCTTTCGCCATTGGGTGTTCTTGGTTCCCTTGTCAAATACTGGTTGACCATATACGTGGGGGGTTAATCCTGGGATCTCTATTCTATTCCGTTGATCTACATGTCTCTTTTTATATCAGTACCATACTGTTTTTACTATAGCTTTGTAGTATAATTTGAAATCAGGAAGTGTGATGCCTCCAGCTTTGTTCTTCTTTCTTGGGATTGCTTTGGCTATTCAGGGCCTTTTGTGGTTCCTTACAAACTTCAGGATTTCCTTCTATTCTGTGAAAAATGTCATTGGAATTTTAATAGTGATTGTGTTGAATCTATAGATGGCTTTGGGTAATATTGACATTTTAATCATATTAATTCTTCTGATCAATGAACATGGGATGTGTTTCCATTTGTCTGTGTCTTCTTCAAGTTCCTTCAACAAAGTCTTATAGTTTTCAGTGTAGAGATCTTTCACTTCATTAGTTAAATTTATTCCTAAGTACTTTATTGTTTTAATGTTGTTGTGCATGGGATAGTTTTATTTCTTTTTCAGATGTTTCATCGTCAGTTTACTCTTATGACCTACTCTTATGACCTCAGTTAAGCTAATTACCTCTTTATAGGCCCTGTCTCTAAATACAGACACATTGGAGGTTAGGGCTTCAACACATCAATTTGGTGGGGGAGGGGGGAGACACAATTTAATCCATAGCAGATGAGCAGCAGAATTTTTTTAGACTCTTATGACACTGATGTCAACATGAAGCCACCATACATCCATAGACTGCCTGTACATCTCTGAATTTCCTTTACATGAGTCCCAAAGGAAAAAAAAAATCCATTATCTTGCCTGAATCGTGTATTTTGAATTTCTATTATATTGAATCAAACCTAATCTCAAATGATATAGTATATATGCATCTATTCATTTAACAAAAAAAAAAAATTTGATGATGTACTGTGTACCAGGCACTATGCTGAGTGCTGAGAACTAGAGATAAGGGAAAGCAGATAAATTCCCTGCCTCTGATGAGCTCACAGATTTATGGAGGAAACAAACATAAATATGCACTTTAAATTTTTAGTCTTACAGAAAGGTCAAAAGGGGAACGTGAACAAAGTATTCAAAGAAATCTTAGCTTGGAAGTTTGGGCAGAACTACCCAGAGTTAAGATTTGAATCTGTCCTTGAAGGACATGTGGAATTTCAGCAGTTTAGAGGTTGGAGTATTTCAGACATAGAAAGAGCCAAGGAGTGGAGGGAATGGTCATCGGACAGTGGGAAGTTAGATTTTTGGGATAAACCTCATTGCAATAGGACACACTGAAGATTCCATTAAAAACAATGAAGGTGATGTTAAAGAGTAATGTTATTAAACTTACATTTTGGGGAGGTTACTGTGGAGGTAGACTGGAGGCAGGGGGACCAGGTAGAGGACAATCATAAAGAAATAATTCTAATGAGATGAAGAGGATATAAACAAGGCTAAAGGACAGCATATTAACTCCTATCCATTTTAGTTTCAATCCAAATTGTCAAATGAGCTGTTAACCATCTGCAGACTAGCCTGCATGGACCTAGCACTAAAGCAAAACTTACCCCATTAAATAGTATTTCTTGAAAAATGTTTTTGACATTTTTGACAGAATCATTAGGCCTATGTAGAAGAAATTTGGTGACGTCATCAGGTGTCAGGCCTTCTGAGCATCCCTGTGACAAGTGCAGGCCTCCTACTTGCTGCTGACTTTCCTTGAGTCCTTGGCTTTCCTCCATACTGACATCTCTCTACCTAGACCAGTGGCCCCAGGAGGGTTGCTCTGCACCTAGCCTGTTAACTTGGATCTACTCTCTTACCTTTTGTCTACTCATCACACTCCCTTATTTTCAAATGGATCTCCTTAGACATGATACTATGTCTCCTTGGACATGAACTAATGTTATTGCCATCTTGGTGTCAAATTTCTGAAGCTAAATAAATTAGCCTGCATTCCTGGTAGAGAGTTCTACTTAGATATTGATACCTATTTGATTCTGAACTGTGAAAAATGTTATGGTTGGCACCTCTCTGGGAGTGCTGTTTCTACTCCTATTTTCCCCCTCAGTGTGACCTCCCTTTCTTGCCCACATGCACTCCTCTAGCATTAGATGGAGGTACACATTCATCTCTTTCTAGGAAATGAAGCTGATAAATGAGAGCATATCAAAAGCAGAATGGAGATGAGTTGATGACCAATCAGTTAGAAAATCAAATTGCAACAAAAGCACAGAAAGATTGGCTTTTCTTTGACACAAACGAGGGCATATTTTATATTTCTTTGAAAATCACAAAGAGCATCATGCAAATACAATGCATTTATAGTTCTTTGCCTTTCCTCATCCATTGATTAAGCATGCAACATTTTTTCTTAAATTTGAAGCTTGTTAATCACTTTTGGATTGCACATTTATTTTATCTGAACATCTCCATAATGTCTAAATCCACACATCAATTACACACACACATAACTGGGTTCTCAGCTGGAACACTCAAAATCAGGGACATGTTTCTGTACGTATTTTTAACGTTCATTCACATGTTGTTTGAAAGGTGCAATAAATCAACTGAATTTAAATCACTTCGTAAGCTCATATGCCCCTATAAACTCTCCTTTTGAATATAAGCCATGAGGATATACTTTCACTTTATTCATTTTTTCTATTTCAGTGCTGTTTCAAGAGTTCGATGTGTGTTTATTTGCATTGTTGATGTATTTATTCATTCACCCATTCAGCAAACATATATTGGACATCTACTATGTAGCAGATCCTATGTTGGGAAGTGTGGTGATATAAAGATTAATAAGATTAAGCTTATAGAGATTAATATTAATAAGAATTAATAATTATTATGCTCAAAGGACTCTCAGTCTGGCAGGAGAGCTAATATTACCTTGCATTTTTTCAGGTCTTTGTAGTTTACAAAGCATTTTCAAATGCATTCTTACATTCCAAATGTCTTTATAACAACTTGAGGAATTAGGCAAGGTAAGTGTTATTAACCCCATTTAGCAGATGGGCAAACTGCATCATCTCTCATGAAGTCCTACTTTATACTTATTGACCATGACAGTGGGTTTCAACCCAAATACAGCGAGAATCATCTGGGAAGCTTAAAAAGGTGACCAATGCCTGGGCCCGACCTCCAGAGATTCAGGTTTTATTGGTGTGGGGTGAGGCCTGCGCATAGGCAATTTTTTAAAGTTCTTGAGATGATTCCACTATGCGGCAAGATTGAAGAACATGGCTTTCACTTTACTGAACTCTTTGTGATTCTTCTTGGACACCATACTGTTTCCCATCTCTGTGTGTCTGCTCCTTTACCCTTGCATTTACTACTTTATATTGAAACACACACACACACACACACACACACACAGCCTTGAACTGTGTCGTATTCATCTTTTAAGCCCAGTTTCTAGTGTAGTACGTCATGCACAATAGGAGCTAAATAAAAGTTTC
This sequence comes from Balaenoptera musculus, assembly GCF_009873245.2. Classification (NCBI taxonomy): domain Eukaryota; kingdom Metazoa; phylum Chordata; class Mammalia; order Artiodactyla; family Balaenopteridae; genus Balaenoptera; species Balaenoptera musculus. The sequence goes on from NC_045788.1 coordinate 98,263,722, forward strand.
TTGAACTAATGTCAACTTGATCACAAAATATGCTAATTTGTGTTATCGCTTCTACCTCTCCTGGTCCCCTCATCATGGTCTCCCTTATTCATCTGATCAGGTCGCCTAGTTCAGTTTTGTCCCTTACTCGCTAAGACCTGGGTCATTTCCTGGATCAAGGCAAAAGGACAAATTAAGTGGCTCAAAAGCATCCCTCCTCACTCTTTCCCATCCTTCCATACGCCACCCAACTCTCTCTCCCCATTCTACATTTCGCAGAAGAGTAAGGGATGTGTTTAAAAATGGGACCTCTTAAAATCAGAAATTGTTAGTTTAACTGAGGAGGAAATGCTAGTCTTGACCTCCAGCTGCCCAACTCATCCAGCCAAAGTTGCTGTCAGAAACCTCACCAGATCATCACTAAAACACGATTTGTCACACTGGCCCTTACAGATATACCCAGCTGGGTCAAAATTCAAAAAGTGCACCTAGTTTAGGCCTTAACTCTGGAGTCTACAACATCCACCCAATACTCAGGAAATTTATGTCTGAACAATAGATCATATCAGTATATTTTTCTAACAGGATTAATTTGTTTCTAACAAATACAAAATCAAGAACTTTTATTCTGCAGACAAAGTAAACTACCACTATCTCTAAAACAATTCTAAAAGTTAATCCCATAATAGAAATAAAATATAAATGCTTTATACTAGTTTCTGGACTTAAAACTGACTGCTTATCTGGTTGTAAATATCAATTTTTACAAATATCAGTAGGATAAATTTGTTAAACATTAATTATCCTATTGATTTTGCAAAATTGGCATATACTACATATGTATGTAGTATATCTCAATATGTGTGTGTATATATAGTATATGTCATATACACTGACAGAAAACATGAGATCTCCGAATTAGAGAACAGACAGATTACCCTCACAGAGTACCTTAGCTCCTATTCCCCAGAGGGCACCAGAATGAGGACCAATTTTTCACCTGGGTATGCGTGGGATTTGCATCAGAGGAGAGGAACCCTGAAATTATGACTCAAAGTTTACATAGGGCAGCTGGCACATCTACCCCTCCCTCTTCCTTTCCAGAGAGAGAGAATTTCACTCTGAAATGTAACCAAATTTTCTCTGGGGAATGGAAGGGAAGGGCTCTACCCTGGAATGTAAACAAATGGCTCTGGGGAGGGAAGTCTCTAAATCTCTCTGGAGTAATGCACAATCTCTATCTTCCTGCATTTATGATTCAATCATAAAGCCCAACTATGCAAAAATATGAAAATATCCTTGGAGAATTATCTCCTAATAAAACTGTGCACAGATATTTTTCTACAGATATTTTGGAACAGTAGACCAGCATCCTGACTTTCTTGATGAAGCTGGTATTTCATGACTTTCCACAAATTCTAGAAGCTAAGCTAGAAGTAGCCACATATCCACTCAGTAGTGACAGGTACAGCAGCGTCTGCAGCTAGGCCTAGGATCCTGGACCAAGGCTTGAGAAAACTTGCTCTTTGTCTGCCAGATTATTGAACATTCTGGATTTAGTGGCACATGAAAGTAAAATGGTTTTCTATTTTGCTAATGCTGCTTTCACTCTGCCATGAGGAATTTCCATTTCCTGTCTCTTTGTGAAATCTCAGCTTCCACAGTCACTTTCAGTTTTCTTGTGACTTTCAGTTGTCAAAGAGTCCAGTCTAATTTAATCATTTCAAACTTTAACCTCATATCCTCCTTTCCCCCAGCTCAACTTTAGCTTTGGCCTGAAGCATATGGAATGAGTAAGGAACATGGGGACATGGGGTGCTCTTAGAACACCACCTTGGCCCCTTTCTGGGTCCCTTTCACTTTTGGCTTGTTGGGAGGAGAAATGGCATGTCATAAGTGGTTGTTTCTTACCTATGTTTTGCTACAGTAGTCTTCTCTGTGAGATGATCTTGACTTGATGGCTCTCTAGTGAGCACATAAGTGGGTTCTTTAGAGGACTCTTGTAGGGACCTCTAAATGCACAACTTCTGCGTGGGAGATTTGTTCCAGCTTGACCCTTTCAATCTCTATCAGCAGCTTCTTATAGTGATCTTGCTTCTGGGTTGCCCTTGCCCGGAATACCTTTGATCCACAGGTATCAAGTCCTCTGCCGGGGCACACAACCCACCAGATAATGAGATGCCAGGCTACCATTATGGCTGACTCTAGAAGTGATTCTTTCGGATCTTTTGATTTGGGGACCGCAAGAAAACACTATTCTACCCCCTCCATGGAGAGGAAGGAGAAGTTGCAGCTCTCTCATCTTAGACTCCAGTCATTCTCAAATTTCTCTGGTCTGCTCATCTAGACTGGTGGGCAGGGTACATTGATGTCTGAAGTAAAAGAGCCAGTTTGGTCACCTTTTAATAAGACCTGAAGAGGTCTGGCCCCAGTAGGATTCATTCAATAAACTTATTAGAACATTAGGCAGGCTAACCTGTTGTTTTCTTCTTATTCACCTAGTTATTCTACATATTGTAATTCCTAGTCTTATATTTTGCTTCTGATTCATATAAATGCTCTCTATTTACTTATGTCACCTATTCCTTTGCTTTCTGTCATTCAAAACTTCCTAAAACACATTACTTTTCCTAGAATAAGTAATAAATTAACTTTACACTTTATGCTAAAAGTGATTAACACTTTCAATAAAATTTTTTTTTCTAAAAAGTGATTAGCACTAAAGAATGTTCCAACTGAAAAGCATTGGCATGAACTCAGTCCAATTCTCTCCATTAACTGGTAAAAACAGTGGATTTCAAAAGGTAAAATTGTTTATCCAAGGTTATTGAGTCACTTAGTGACAAAGATGGCATCAGAATCCTGGCTTCCTGATTTCTGAAAGAAAAAATTCCCCAGTATATCCTGATGTTTCTCATGCCCAAATCAACATGCCCCAACAGCAAAATTCATATGAACTGAAAACATCCAGTTAATTATACTTATTTGGTGACATATCCACTGAGTATCATGACCTTTAAGGGGCATGAAAAGATCATTATATACCACTAATGGTCAAATAGTCACTTTCTATGTTTTATAATG